>NC_056726.1:1497309280-1497356780 GCF_019279795.1 Protopterus annectens
ACTGTAGAAGGGCTGCTGACATCAGCCACCATCCACTCACCTGTATACAATCCTCAGGCCTATTAGCCATGTGACATATACAGTAACTGTTATACAGACCTGTTACTTGTGTTCAGCTGTACCCAGGATATGTCACAGTCAATGTGTCACCACAGTGCCATACCCCTTGTAGGAAACAACAGCAGACCAACATCCTGCTGATACATAGACACCTACAACACAAACTGTATACATTATGAAGATCACAATAAGTCAGTGTTAATAACAGCTATAATACATCATGGCTGGACAGCAACACATCCTGACATGTAAGTATTAAACTTTCCTGCTAAAAACATGTTACACAGCATTACATTGGTACAACATAGTACAGTCTCCCTGTGCAGCAGAACCATATTAGCCTGTCCCTGCATCGATGGTATGGATGACAAGGATGTGGCACAGGTATCATCATATGCACAGGGTGTGTTGTCAGTTTGTCAGAGACCTAGGCTGAGCTGTTTGGTTAACATTATGTGTGTGTGTTAGGGGTTTTCATTATCAATTGGGCTCTGCAGATGTGGTGTGTGTAGGTATGGAGGTGCCCTAGCTGTGTTGGTTATGTGTGTGTGTGTGTGTGTGTGTGTGTGTGTGTGTGTGTGTGTGTGTGTGTGTGTGTGTGTGTGTGTGTATGTATGCACACAGTTCTGCCATGTGACTGCCCTATACAGGGATTTGTTGGACAGCTGCAGACTGTACATGGCAGGGTGTGCAGTTCACAATCTCCGGCCATGGACATGAGAACTGTGCCTGCCAGGTGCTCCACGGGCACTACCAGGTAGAAGCCCAGGTATGGTACTCTCCCCTAATGATGACAAATATCTGCTGGATCCGAGTGCCTGTTGGGACCAGCCAGGACCACATGCATGTGGCCTACTGTGTTGTGGTGTGGACAGCACCCTCCCTACAGTGCTGGTGCTGGTACTGCCACTACGGGAGCGGCTGTGACTTGTTACATGTCCACGTAGACCTCCACCAGTTGGTGTTGCTGAACTATGTCCACGTGGGTGTCACCCTACTCCCACCACATGCTCTAACACAGACATTGCATGGTCAAGGATTCCCACCATCTCAGCCAACCATCTATCCAGGACCTCTGAAAAATAACAGTTGGCACCTGCAAGATCATGGATATTGTCAAGTACTGCAAAATGAGTGGCCCTCTGGAGCCTCAGACTCTGTCTGGTATAATGTTCCATATGTGCCTTTGTCTCTATAGTGGCCCAAAGCATGTGTCTGGTGACACCTGCTGTGGCACTTCTGCCAGGGGCATGATGGCCACCAGCCCTCCTGCAAGCACCCCTGTACATCTGCCTGTGTGGTACCTCACCGGTCACCCGGCTATGTATAGACACACTTGTCATAGTCACCACACTGTCCTGTCACATCCCACCACCAGCCAACTGCCCCTCATCTATGGCCACTAGTGATGGGTATGTATAGGCTATGTGACTGTCTGTGAGGATGGGGTGGATAACAGTGGTTCATAGGTTCATAGTTAGGTACTAGGCTATTGGCTGTAGGGCCTATATAAGTCTAGCCAAAAAGGTACCCTGGCTTTCGCCAACCAAGAAAATTATTTTCCTGTGCCCCTGTTGAGCAGAGCCACAGAGGTGATCCCCAGGGTGAATTTCCTATTTCCCATCCAATCATCAAGATTTTTCTTGAATAGTGCTAATGAGGAGCTTTGTTTGATATAGATAGATAGTTTGTTCCAGAGTATGGGAAGTCTCTGGGACAGGAATCTATCCCTCCAGCATGTTCTGTTTATTGTGGTGACAAGGTTTAGGTCCCTAGAGCGTGTAGCTCAGAGGGATTTCTTTAAATGGAGCATGTCCAACAGCTCTGGGTTTGACATAGCTTTGTATGTTAGGCAGAGATCGCCTCTGAGTAAGCGACATGCGACGGAGTAAAGCTGGAGTTTTTTTAGACGGTCTGTGTAGGGCATCTGTTTGAGGCTAGTAATCCTCTTTGTGAGGTATTTCTGCAGCCTTTCCAGTTGTTGTAGATGTCTTGTGAGGTACATACCAAAAGGGGCATTGTACTCTATAATGGGTCTAATGAGTGATGAGTAGAGGGGAACAATTACCTCTTTTTTCCTGGATGAGAAACCTTTTGTGATGAGGTGTGGCACACAGAAGGATTTCCTGACTACTGTGGCGATGTGTGGGATGTCAACCGATGGCAGAGCTTCAGCCCCTGATAACCCTGCCTGTGCCTCACCATATCTATCATCATTGTCAGAGTCTGTATAGACAGTAACATCAGTTTGCCTGCAGGAGGGACCCTGACCCACCTCGCCACCTGTGAGAGGAAAACAAAAACATAATTTAAGACCTGTACATCATTGCTTACCTGTACTCACACACACACACACACACACACACACACACACACACACACACACACACACACACACACACACACACACACACACACACACTTACAGGTGAGGTGGTACAAAGATATTACACCAACCTCTCACCCAACAGTCAACATGCATGACATATGGAACTCAACAGCATGCACTGCACCTATACTCAATCCCTGTCACCAACATTATACATCTCTGTGATGCAGGATTTGCGTTAGTAGGTGATGATCCTTCCCTTCAACACACTGCATCCATGTACACAGTACTGCTGTGCACCTGTTCAGCACCCTGGCATGTACTGTGCACCATACCTCATGAGTGTACACACCATTGGTGAATGTGTATATGTGTTGCAGTTATGTTTGCTCTGTTGCTCACAGCTCCAATGTGTTTGTCCCACACATACCTGGGATGATATGAGGACAGATGTCAATAATGAATGCCTGACCTCTGATTTACAGATCTCATCATCAGCAGTGCATGTATGAGCAATACAATACAATTACACTGACAGCCTTCAATGCTTACTGTGGCTATGAGGAGTGTACACACCCTTATTGACATACTAGCCTCTTCCCTGATATGCAGTGGGGCCACAGTACTGCATATGTTAACATTACCCACACCTGATATGTGACATATCACCTGTGCAAACTAATGCAGTATCAAGCAAATGTGTCAGTATTGCAGATGCTGATTGAGATGCATACAATATGTGGTTGCATAAGTGTGCACACCCTTAACATGATGGTGTGTTGCAGCACTTGTTAAGTGAACTAAAGCAGTCACTATTCCTGGGAGGGATATACTAGCATGGCCCATCTTCACTTGCCATTATTTGGTTACTCCGCTCTACAAATGTCCCCCAACTCTGCCAGATTGCAAGGTCAGCTCATGTGCACAGCCCTTAGAAGTTGCACAGTGCCTTCACTATTGCTGTGGAGTCAGGGTTATGTCTGGCACAATTCATGACTTTGACCATGTTCAGATATAGCCATTCTTAGTGAGCTTTGGATGTATTCTTCAGCTCACTGTTGTGTTTCAGGATGACACCCCTCCCCATCCTCAGCCTTTTTGCAGATGCTTGACAACTATGGGCCACACATAAGTGTCATTTTGCAGTGTTCCAAAATTTCAGAACACCATGTCTACCAGCCTAGTTTCTGCTAATGAACAGTAAACCTAAAGGTGTACACTGGCACCATCAAGGTACAGATGAGGATGGTGGGCCTGAGGTGGAGTGAGGTGTTGCTTGTGCACCACATGTATCTTTATTAATACTGTCTGTAGGTTTCAACCTTGGTCTCGGTGCACCATTACACGTTGCAACACATGCCTTTGGGAGACTTGATGTTATGCATATGCTACCTGTAGTGAGCCCTGGATGATGTTTCCTGTGGAGCAACTCTTCCATCTGATTACTCTAACCCATAGTCCACACTTATGCAGAGTCCAGGCAATTGTCGACACAGGTACTGCATAGGCAGTACTTGCTAGAAATTCCTGCAAGTCCCTCAGTGTTGCTGCATGTTTCTGGGCAGCCTCCTTCACCAGTTTGCAACATGTGTTGTCATCTGTCTTGGATGGGCATCTGTTTATTTTCTACATTAATGTTGCTCCATACTTCATAGTCACATACATGACTGCACTGTTTGCCATGGTATATGCAATGGTGTGGTAACACTATGTCTCCCACTACTGAGTGCTACCTTTTGGATATGGGATCCATTCCATGGTTTGTAAGATGTGTGCAAGCCATGGCTGCCTCTGTTGCAGGTGAGTGGGCAAATGTTATGTTCATATTTCTTGGACAGCAGACCATTACTTGGTGTGACATTGAGGCCCTGTATTTGATGGAAGGTTTGTACTCAAGAAGAGTGAATGCTGTCAGTACCTCAAAAGCTGCTTCCACAATATGTTATTTGGAGTGTGTGCACACATATGCTTCCAGTGTTTGTTAAGGTATGTATTCCACATATTTGTTGTCCTAACATAGGATTCCATATTACACATTCATTGCTCATGTTAAGATTACATTACAGTTGTAAAAGGTGTGGAATGTGTTATTGTGATATGCCATTGTGTAGATCTGTAACAGTTGCCATTGTAATAGTGGTGTATACACTGTTGTAGCTACTGTATAAGGGTAATGTTTCAGACATATCCCTACTGTGCACCATTTGTCCCACCATTATGTTTATCTCTGTCCACACATCTTGCACTGACAGGTTGTTAGGTATACTACAGGACTCTTACATACCCTTCAGATATGCCACCATGGTGACCACTGTGATGCAGTGCAGTTAACAGCAACAATAAGTGAACATGTAGAGCATGCATTATGGGTAGGTGTGTTAAATGTGTGTATGCCAAATACCATGGCCATAACATGGCCGGTGTATTGGCAAACCTGAACAAAAAACTCCATACTCACCAGCTACAGGCTGCTGCCCCAGAGGTATACCAGAGGGACCTACATAGTTGTGTGAGAGATGTAATGTCAGTAGCCACACCTGTGGCATTGATACAGGGTGGGAGCAGCATTTTAGTACATCAACAGTACAAACCTACAATACTAGAGATTATGCACATCTGTTCAGTACTACACTGCAGCAACAGACTATGTTATCTGACATATGCATGAAGATACTTTACAGATGAAGATGGATAAGCAACAGTGGTCTACTAATGTGCCATGGGGCCTTACCTGCATGCTCCCCATCTATTGAGTGGGTAGCACCCACCTCCACAATGCTATCATCATGTTCCTGGCTTGGCTGGTGGGCGGGTGCCCCAAGGCTGGCTAGGAGCTCCTCAGCATGTGTCACTGGGGGCTGGATGGCATGACCCCCACCTGTGACTAGCTGGTCCCTCCTAACTGCAGCAGCATGCTGACAGGTGTGGTGGATGAGGTTAGTGCAGCAATGTTGCACCTGCTCATAACTGTGGTTATGCAGGCCGAGATCGCTTACCCTGTGGATGAGCTCATTCCATAGGACAGTCCACTGCTGCAGATCATGGGCTGTACACCCAAAGAGGGCTCTGTGGTGATGCACAGGATAGTTGATCATTATTTCATTCTCCTGTGGAGTATAAGCAGGGAGATGATCCCAGGACATGGTACTTGGACGACATAAACATGAAAAAAGGTCTAAGGACCTCATAGTGCAAGGATAGTTGTTCATTGACATCTCTCTCACCCCCCATCCTATCTGCAACAATAATCTGAACACACAAATCAATGGGTATGTTTACACCAAACCTACTGTTGGGACATATATGCTATTGTGCAGTAAATATTGAAATGTGTTTTATTCATGTGCCATGTTGAAATACTATAATTGGTGGCCTGTTGCTAACAATGTAACCTGCATGCCATTGTAATGACCACTACAATGGCCATTACATTGTAATCTGCATGCCATTGTAGTAGCCACTGTGGTTCCATATATGCATGTGTTCTTTTTGCTATGCAACTGTTCCAAATCTGGTGTTTTGGGTTAATGGGAATATCTATGCATGCTGTTATAACTAATCCTGGATTGTGTTGACTATTACTACCCACATATGTTCTAAAACTGCAACACAATAGCATGCTTGAGAAGGTTGTTCCCAGCAGAACCACCTCTCCCATCTCATCTGGCCATGGCACCAGGCCACAGCACATCTGGGAACCACCCCGTGATCTCATCCACTGGTCCTGCATGACCTTCAGGAGGAACCACCTCAGGAGATGGTGCTTGTCCCCCCCTGGGAGTGCACACAGACAGGATCCTCTCACCTGGAGTCAGGTCAAGGATCTGGTGTATAGGGAGCTCCACAGAGAATTGGGGTATCTGCTACATCATTTTTGAAGCCCTCATGACAATTAGAGGGTCTGCATACCCCTCCAGCTCAGCACCCAGCACAGCCACCTTCAGGGCCGTGAAGGTCCAGTGGTGACTGCCCATGGGTGTGGACCTCAGTCCCACTGTTTCCATTTGGGGGTTCATGGGCTTCCAATTTCCAAACACGCCTCCCCATCCAAGGTGTTTACCCACCACATGAAACAGAGCATCACATGTGGACACAGCCTAAAATTAGGGGGCAATATATAGGGACAGATCATAGATATGCATATTACAAACCTATGAAATTTGTGCATGATACATTTCACATTACCATGACTGTTCTGAAGGTGGTAGGGTCTGAAACTCATGTGTCTATCATGACTTCATTACTTCCAACTTCAGCGATTTGCCAGACTAATATACATGTTTTGAGGAACAGAACAAACACTATGATGGCTTAAATCTTGTCATTCTGTGCAGATCTACACAGTTGACAGGTATGGCCCACTGCCCGCAAGGCCAGATGCTATGTCCATAGCAGTTGTTCAGCAGGACATCATTACAGCAAGTCTTGATGTTTCATATAAATCTTTCAACATCATCTATCCCATTATTATAGACCAAGTACTACATTTAATTATATGCTGACATTTTTCACATAGTTGTTTTAGCATTGTGCTTTCTTCTGTGTACCACTTGGATATCTTCCTTGGTTGGTTTGTTGTTTTTTTTTTGTATTTTTTTTTTTTTAGTATTATTTATTCTCTCTCTCTCTCTCTCTCTCTCTCTCCACTACAGGGGTTGAGCTGGTTTGAATAGCTTTTGTAGGTGATGCTCATGATCAGGTGATGGCCTCTGCACCAATTGGTGTTCCCCACTTGCTAATTGCATGCAGCCAGCTGTGCAGTACTTCCAGTAGCCAATGTCACAGCAACCCACTACTATAAATGACTACATCATGTGGGCATTGTCTCTTTACCTTTCCTGTATGGAAGACATCCTTCCTGTATGTGGGCAGCAGTGTTACAGACAGCAGGTAGCAATACCTCTTACAACAGAACGTGCAGACACAGGCCAACTACATGTTTGTATAAGGATCCAGACCTATGGACAGTGTGTGGGTATTGCTGTTATATGCATTGAATACTGCTAGTTTTACAAGGTTTGTGTGTACATGCTAGTTTTGAATGGATTGCAATCTGTTTGCATAGCTCTCAACTGTGGGCCTATCCACATGATGGAAGCACAAAAGTAGAAGAAGGGAGTCCAAATACACCACAAAGCAGGTATTTCCAAACACAGATTTATTGATTCCAAACCGATTAAGTACTTTTGTCAGCAAGTTTGACTACATTGACTAGGATGAAGTCAGACTTGTTGATGAAAGCGCTTAACCGGTCTGGATTCAATAAACCTGTGTTTGGAAATACCTGCTTTGTGGTGTATTTGGACTCCCTTCTTCTACTTTTGTGCTTCCTGGTTTGTGTTTTGTGCTTTTGGGCTATCCACATGATGGCCAGAGGATTGGCTGTTATGTTTTGTCTGTTCCCCACACAGGTCTTGTTTCTGACATATCTGTGGTATTCTCTCCATTGATTGCTATCAGTACATGGCAACATCTATTTGTGTTTATGACTTCATATTCCTAAGTAAGGGTATGCTGCAACCAATCCTGTAATACCAGCAACTTTCACAGTGTATAACAGCAATATTTCAAATATTGCCCTGTGTTCCAGCCTCTGTCCTCCATCTATATGTCAGGCTTTGTCCAGATGTCATGCAGTAAGAGGTTGTTAGGTAATGGCCTATCATTATTTAGTGCTGGCATTCCTGACATTTTTTTATTTTATTTTTATTTATTTTTATTTTACATTTGTTGACCGGGTTAGTCCGACTGGAATCAAAGTCCATTTTCAGCGGGGGCCCAGGGAGATAAGCTCCAGACACAATACAAGAACAAAAAATAGTTGAGAAAGAAGAAAAAACATTGATTATATATAGTATTATAATTTTAGTTATAGGTGTAGTTAAGAAGGGAATACAGGTAGAAGTACTTACAGACAGTCAATGTTCCATTTTAAAGTTAGTAGTAGACAAACAATATCAAATTAGCTAAGTAATTACATACATTATGTTGATTTAGTCAGGATTTTCACAGTGGCATATTCATTTTAGTCAGGCTTGTCACAGTGGCATATCCATTTTAGTTCCAGATGTTGTTTAATTGAGGCTTTAAATAGGTCTGAGGAGGAGAGCATGGTAATGGCACCTGGTAGTTTGTTCCAGGTTCTGCTTACAGAATTTGCAAATAGGGCCATGCCAGCAGCATTGTTAATTCTAGTTGTTTGTATTTGTAACTTACTGGATGAACGTAGCAGTCTTGTGTTTTTATGGAAGAGGATGTAGTTACTAAGGGCTGGAGTGTTATTTGGGTTCTTTAGGATTTTATTAGCCAATATTAGAAAGTTGTACTTGACGATATTGGGAAATTCCAACCATCCGAGCTGTTTGAGGTTAATGCAGTGATGGGTTCTGAAAGGAGAGCCCATAGCAAACCTGGCAATGTGATTATAGCACGTAGCAAGTCTATTTAGTTCAGATTTACTTATGTTTGCTAGAAGGGGGGAGGCATATAGGAGTGTTGAGAGTAGGTGCGAGCGTGCAATGGCTTTTTTAGCTATGGGGGTAAGGAAGGTTTTGACTCTGTAGAGTGAACCAAGTTTTCTGTTGATGGTTTTGATTGTCTGGTTCACATGGAGGTCAAATTTTAAGTAATTGTCTATAGTGACACCTAGTAGTTTGGTATTGGGGTCCGGGGAAATAACTGTCCCATCATTAGCTTGTATGGTAAAGGAGTAAGGTATAGACCTTTGGGTTGGTGGAAATATGAGCATTTTGTTTTTTTTGGGATTTAGTAGTAGGCGACGTTTGGATAGCCAGTTTTCTATAACAGTAAAAGTAGCCTGAGTATCCATTTTTAGGTCATCTGAAGATGTGGCAGAGCAGATCAGGGTGGAGTCATCAGCATATTGGATACAGCTGATGTTCGGTATGATAGTAGGGAGATCATTAATAAAGATAGAAAACAGTAGTGGTCCTAGTATGGAGCCTTGTGGAACTCCAATAGTGTTGGGTAATAGATTTGAGAGCTTATTCTGCCAGAGGACTGCTTGTTGCCTGTCATTGAGATAGGATTTAAACCAGAAAAGGGCATTGGGATGTAGACTGAGAGTTTGCAGGGTCTTAATCATTAGTTGATGGTTCACCATGTCAAAAGCCTTGGAAAGATCTAGGAAGAGGGCAGACGAGGTGCGGTTGTTGTTGCGGTTATTACTAATGGTGTTAGTAAAGGACAGTAGGGCAGTGGTTGTACTATGATGTGGCCGAAAGCCATGTTGGGTATTAGCCATCAGGTCATTCTGGAGTAAATGTTGCATATGTTGTTAATGTATACATTTCTTCATGATCTTAGCAAGTGGGGAGAGTATGGCTATAGGCCTATAATTGGAGTATTCGGTAGAGGGACCTCCTTTATGTAATGGAATCACATAAGATGTTTTCCAGATATTGGGAATTTTGGCTTCTGATATGGTCTGGTTGATTAGGATAGAGATTGGAAAGGCGATAGCATCTGCTGTCATTTGTAGATATTCAGCTGGGAGTTGGTCAGCAGATAGGGTGGTGGGTTTTAGTTTTTTGATTAGCTTGCATATAAAGGAGGTTGATACAGGCTGAAAGCAGAATAGGTTTTGGCTGTTGGATTTAGTGTTAATTTCATCAAGGGAACTTTGAGGTAGTTGGGTGGCTAGAGCTTGAATAGTTTCAGTAAAGAAATGATTGAAACTATCTGCAACCTGTTCTGGGGTTTTATTTGAGTTGGCAGCTGGGTTGGGTGTTGATGTTTTACCTGGATACAGTAATTTATCATTCCAGTGATGTTGTGGACTCCCACACAAATTGTGGGGTAGGGTCCATATATATGAAGGCTACAAAACATGTGTGACCCTCTACAGTCCAGAGGTCAGTGTATGGAGAACACTGTTATATGCCCTTGTAAGACATTTTATGGGGGAGGGGTATTAAATGTTTTTAACCTAGGCTGTTACAACATGTGAGAGATATCAGTAGTAAGAAACATTAAGGTATATGGCTGTACATTTTCATACATTTCACCATTGGAACAGTGGTGGGCTAGAACTTACTGTCTTACACACAGTTCTGTTTGTCTGTGTGATAGTGACATTTTAAGTTAAGCATTGTTATGTGACAGATACATTTACATTGTGACAACTAATACTTTCCCCCTAGGGATTGAGTACAGAGTGTAAATGGGGGCTGCTGAACTACATCTGTAATTAAGTGTTGATTGGTTCTTATCTTCAAGGCAAGTGTTTTTTTTACTGTTGTACTACTTGAAGGCCTTAGCCTGGACAGCAAATTATGTTATGTTTTTCAGATTACTGTATCATATGTTTTGTTTGAGGGTTGCATTAATCAGTTATTATGTATTCCAAACACCTAACTGCTGTAAGAAATGACATAAACAACTGAAATAGTACACAAATAAACATTTCTATGTATGCAAACTTGTGTGTGGTGTCATGTCCTTTGCATTGTCTGTGGGTATATGTTTCATGCAATGATTCTCATTTATAGGAAAGAATCAAACACTTTCCATTTTAAAAGGTGGTACATTCCCTATGGTAGACTGTCTATTCTGCATGATATGTTAGAAATATCATCCTGACATCTTATATCTGGCTTACTGTTAACCTGTTGTGTCTATGTTCTGCAGGGTCCTAAGTTCAAGACTAACAAGTGCTGGTTATTATGTTGCAAGGCAGTCCTGTTCAGATGTGTTGGAAGGGATAATGGCAATAATTACAAAAGATCCCTATTTTAGGGCCCCTTCACTCCCATTAACAGTGCCTTTGGTCAGATGTTTTGCAGTGAGAGGTTCAGAGTGTGGATCCAATGTGCAAATGCAATACATACACACACAAATATATATATATATATATATATATATATATATATATATATATATATATATATACACACACACACACACACACACACACACATACATCTACATATATAAGTACATTTTCCCTAGTGTTGAATGACTGTGCTGCATGATATGTTTGAGAAAAAATCACATTTGTGTACAGCTGAAATGGCTTATTGGTAAATCACTGTGGCTATGGTGTGCAGGGTCCTGGATTTGAGACATGCAAAAGCTGATTATTTTGTTGCTGGGCAGAACAAGGACTGTTGGATACAGAGTGATTAAGGCACTTTTAAGCAGTTGTAAGCAGGTTTGCGTGGCAGTAAGCAATGCTAACTTCCAGTTAAATATGCTTACAGTTAGCCTGACAGTGCTTAATCTGTGTAGCCATTGCTTGTCACCATGCAAACAGGCTTAAACCAGCTTACTACTGCTTAAAAGTGCTTACTCCCCCTTACCCCGTGCTAATTTCTTTAAAAGAAAAGAAAAAAGGGGTGATAGGAAAGTGGTGAAAAAGGGGGCATGCAGAAGGACAAACAATAGGGAAAGTAGTTAGGGATGTGTAGGATGGGTGTAGGGAAGGTCCATAGCTTTCAATTTCTTCTACAGCAACATCTGTGCATATGTACTGAATTTGGAGGTAGATTTGGACACTCAAACCCTTGAGAGAGGGATACGGACAACAGTAATGTGTTGTGAAGCCAATTAGACCAGATTACATGTGTCCAGTGGACATGTGTGCAAAATGGACAGCTATGTGTGGGGTGAAATCTTTTTTTGGGAACAGATTGCCCTTTTTTTAAGGTGAGAGTGGGATGTTGGGGAAGGATAGTAGGTGTATTTGGGGAGGTAGGTTGGGCAGGAAGACAGACAAGACAGATACGACAGCATACAGAAGCAGTATATGACACATGTGGGGGTAAACACCTTGGATGGGGAGGGGTGTTTGGAAATTGGAAGCCCACGAGCCCCCAAAGGTCCCCACCCATGGGCAGTCACCACTGCACCTTAATGGCCCCAAAGATGGCTGTGCTGGAGGCTGAGCACAAGGGGCAGTCTGACCCTTTAAATGCACCATGCAGCCCTCAAGCTAGCATAGCAGGTCTCCAAACTCCCTTCGGAACTCGCTACACACCAATACCTGGACCTGACTTCAGGTGACAAGATCCTGTCCATGCCCGCTCCCAGGGGGGGACGAGCCCCATCCCCTGAGCATTTCCACCCGAAGGTGGTGCAGGACCAGCAGACGAGGAGGTCCCAGGGTGGGTACCAGGGATGCAGGGGGCCAGTGCCATGCTAAATAAGGTGGTAGAGGTGGGTCCGCTGGGACTGGCCTTCCCATACGTGCTATGGTGTTGCAGTTTTAAAACATATGTGGGTTAGTAATAGTCAACACAATCCAGGATTAGTTATAACAGCATGCATATGTATTCCCATTAACCCAAAACACCAGATTTGGAACAGTTGCATAGCAAACACAACACATGCAGATATGGAACCACAGTGGCCATTACAATGGCATGCAGGTTATATTGATAGCAACAGGCCACCAATGATAGTATTTCAACATGGAACATTAATATAAACACATTTCAATATTTATTGAACAATAGGACATATGTCCCAACAGTAGGTTTAGTGTAAACATACCCACTGATTTGTGTATTTAGATTATTGTTGCAGATATGGTGGGGGGGATGTCAATTAACAAGTTATATTTCCTTGTAGTACTTTAATGATCATTGCTCTAATCATTACTGTACAGGTATTATTACAATACCCTATGGCCTTAGTTTGGGCAGTGGTATATTTGTACACAGTGTATAATTCAACTCTCTTATAGATAAATTCTTACATCTCTTACCTAGTAGACCTGTGGAGGGAATGTTTGTTAACACTACCTGACTGTTTCTACACATATTCCCAGATTCAAAGTTAATATTATGCACATAGGTGCTGCAGTAGCATTGTCGCTTCACAGTAAGATGTTGTCATAGGTTCATAGGTTCATAGGTTAGTACTAGGCTAATTGCCCTTGTGGGCCATTTTAAGCCTAGCCAATTATCCCTTGTGAGACTCAAACTCTGCACCTTGTGTTTGTAAGGCAAACACTTTAACCATTAGGCCACCCTCCCAACCTAAAGCGTCTTCTGTGTGGAGACATGCTTGAATGGGCATACCTTCGTTGAAGGTTGTATGTCAAGGCTGGCAACTCGGTATGTAAAAATCTACTGCCCATCATTAGCGGACTGGAGTTCCACTGTGGCGACCCCTAACCGGGAAAAGCCAAAAGATACAACAGCATACCTCTCAATCTCTTAATGCACACACTCTGGACAAAGCTTGACAACATGGGGGTACAAATAGGGACATATTTTGAATATTGCTGTCATAAACTTGGAGAGTACCATGAGTGACAGGATTTGTTTTAATATACATTTTCTGAAAGTTTTGAGATCTGAAAATCAAATGTATGTCATTATTTTGTGACTACAATTCTGAGATTATCCCACTGATTTTCCGGGGAGACAGAAGAACAGGCAGAAAATATGAGCCAATTATCTGGACATTCTGAAAAACATGCTCGACAAGCCATGCTGCTTCACTAGAGATGGCTTGCACCTGTCACCCTTAGGCTTTTGAATACTGGCCGAAGCTCTTGCCACCCCCATATTGCCTTTTTTAGGCAAGGCTCAAAAGACAAACCCACTGTCGTAAATAGCACAAGTAACAAAAATCTGAGGGTAATACTACTCAATGCCAGAAGTCTAAACCTCAAAATGCACGCTCTCGAGGCACTTCTCAGTTTGTAAAAAATCGATATATGTGCAGTAACAGAAACCTGGTTTAAGGCTCCAGAGAGCAACCCAGCACTACCAGGCTACAACTCATACCATACATTTCGGCCACAGAACCCGGATAGAAATACAAAAGGTGGGGGAGTATCCCTATTCATCAAGGATACCCACACCTCCAGGTTAGTGGCACAGCACAATGCTTCAGAGATTATCCACGTGCAACTAACAACTGGCAAAACTGCAATTCAAATTGTAATTTGCTACAGATCACCCACCATGTCCCAGAACCCCCATTTTGCATTTCTGGAAACACTGGGTAGCATAAAGGTCCTAACAAACACCCTAATATTGGGTGATTTCAACTACCCAAACATTAACTGGGAGAACTACTCAAGTACTAACTACCTTGCCCAAAATTTCCTAGAATTTATAAACTGAAATGCCCTGGAACAACTGGTCAAAACTCCCACCAGAGGTGACAACATATTGGACCTGGTCATCACCAACATGGGTGACCGGTGTTCCACTCTGGAGGTCAACCCCTCGCTGGTTAGATCTGACCATAAACAAATCTCTTTGGATATCCACATTCCACCCCCACCCCCGGACAAGGAAACCACCATGAAAAACTTTTCAAATGCAAACTTCACATTACTTAAGATGGAGGTAGAAAGTTTCAAAGCCCCCATGCTAAAGGATAACGCTGTACAAGCTGCAAAATCCTTTACTAATGCATTCTATGGGCACTTACAAGAATGCATGGATCATGCTATCCCAAGCAAAACCAAGACTCACTCCTCCAAGAAAAGGAAACCAGTCTGGTGGATCCCTGCCATAAATGAGCTATACAATACAAGGAGGAAACTAGTACAGAAAAGAGTAAAATCCCAAGAAGGGAAGACATCCCTGATCCGTATCAGCAAGAAACTACGATCCCTCATAAAATCATCCAAGGCGAGCTTTGAAAGAAAACTTGCCAAGGACTCCAAAGATAACCACAAGACATTCTTTAGCTATGTCAAGAATCTAAGTGGCAATGCTTAGATCTGCTCAGAGTTAGTGCAGAATGGCACAAAATACACTGAACCAACCGATATTGCCAACATCCTGGCAGACAGGTTCAGTGCAAACTTCACCCCCCCCCATCCCCAAAAGGGCCCAAAACCATACCAGAAGAATGTAGAGCCCCTGAAATCACAGACTCTCAGGTTAAAACAGCCCTCTCCAAAGCCAAAAACACAGCATCAATGGGACCGGATGGTGTCCCAGGCTGCATCCTACACGAGCTCAAAGATGAACTAACCCCTCACCTAAACACACTGTTCAAACTCAGCCTCTCCACAGGCTACGTACCCATAGACTGGTGCATAGCAATGGTTATTCAACTCCACAAAGGTGGAGCCACAACAGACCCCGAGAACAATTGCCCTATAAGCCTAACTAGCTTGGTCTGCAAGGCTATGGAGTGCATCATCGTGGAACTCAATAACAGAGACAATGAGAACCTCTAAACACTGGACCCTACCCAGTTCAGCTTTGTTAAGGGGAGATAATGCCTCCTAAACCTGGTGGACTTCTTTGAGACAGTTACCAAGGCTACAGACAAGGGAAAGGTGTTACACACAGCCTGCCTAGACCTTGCAAAGGCCTTTGACACCATTCCCCATTCTGGTATTATAGACAAGCTCACCAGCCTGAACATAAATCCCTATGTCACAAGATGGGTTACCAATTGACTCACGGACAGAACCCACATGGTAAGAGTTGTGGGAGCTTGGTCTGACTCTAAACCGGTTACAAGTGTCATTCCCCAGGGCTCAGTCCTAAGACCCCTCCTGTTTGGCATATACTTCTCAGAGGTACAGACAAGCACAGGTGGACTATGACTGACCAAGTTCGCAGATGACTGCAAACTAGGGGCTATAATTGACTCACTGGCTGATACAGACATCCTCCGAAATGGTCTCACTGAGACGGATACCTGTTGTTAAAATCATGGCCTCAAGCTAAATGCCAAAAAGTGCATAGTTATTCCCTTTGGAAATAGCAAAGTACCCACAAACTACCACATAGGTGGTAGTCCCCTAAATACGGAAAACGTAACAAGGGATCTGGGGACCCAAGTAGATAGTAATCGCTCCTTTAGTTAGAAAATCCTTCTATGTGGCCCACCTAATCACAAAAGGGTTTGCATCCAGATCAAAAGAGGTCATTGTGCCCCTCTACTCATCACTCATCAGACCCATCATAGAGTACAATGCCCCATTTGGGATATATCTTACAAGACACCTGCAAAAGCTGGAAAGACCACAGAAGTACCTCACCAAGAGGATTACTGGCCTCAAACAGATGCCCTATGCAGCTCAACTGAAGAAACTCCAGCTGTACTCAGCTGCATACCGCCTGCTCAGAGGTGATCTCTGCCTGACATATAAGTCCATGTCCAACCCAGAATTGATGGACATGCTTCACCTAAAGAAAACTTTATCCCCTCGAGCCACACACTCTAGGGATCTAAACCTCACCACAACAATAAATAGGATGTGCTGGAGGGATAGATTTCTGTCCCAGAGACTTCCCATGTTTTAGAACAACAATCAACATTAGGCAGAGCTCCTCGCTAGCAATCTTCAAGAGAAACCTTGATGAGTGGATGGGAAACAGAAAGTTTACCCCAGGGATCATGTCAGTGGCTCTGCTGGACAGAGGCTCAGGGAACTAATCTAAGGGGGCTGCAAAAGCCAACATATTCTGGCTAGGCTTATAAATGCCTTCAGGCAGATAGCCTAGTACCTACCTATGAACCTATGAACCTATGAACCTATGTACAGTTGAGAGGTATGATTATGCATGCAGCTTACTACCACTCCCAGGATTTGAACCATGGGTGTGTCTGCTAAAAATACAACAATTTAAGTCACAGTAGAGTTTGTTATTTGGATATTGCTGTCTATCGCTTCAGTGTTTTCTGTATAAGTCTCTCTTGGTTGTGCAATCTGACCTTGTAATTACAACAGTCTTGCACAGACATTCCTACACATATTTTTATGTAGCACAATGTGAGAAACAGTGGTTGACACAACAGTACTATTCTGATATCAGATGTTACTGAATTCCACATGTCAGGCCATACTATACTAGAGTAAACACTACCAGTCCAGGATTTAAACCTTTATTGGCAGGCACAGTTTTCTTATCTAACAGACCTGTGGGGGGAATGTTTGCTAACACTACCTGACTGTTTCTACACATATTCCCAGATTCCAGTTAATATTATGCACATTCCTCTCAATCTCGTAATGCACACACTCTGGACAAAGCTTGACAACATGGGGTACAAATAGGGACATGTTTTGAATATTGCTGTCATACACTTGGAGAGTTGCATGAGTGACAGGATTTGTTTTAATATACATTTTCTGAAGGTTTTGAGGTCTGAAAATCAAATGTATGTCATTATTTCATGACTACAATTCTGAGATCATCCCAGGGGGAAAGAGGAACAGGCAGAAAATATGAGCCAATTATCTGGACATTCTGAAAAATATGTACAGTTGAGAGGTATGATTATGCATACAGCTTACTACCACTCACAGGATTCGAGCTATGTCTGTGTCTCCTAAAAATACAACAATTTAAGTCAAGTAGAGTGTGCTATTACAATCTGATCTTGTACTTACAACAGTCTTATACAGACATTCCTAGACATATTTTTATGTAGCACAGTGTGGGTAACACTGGTTAATACAACATTACTGTTCAGAGAATGCAACAGTAAATGCCATACAATACCAGAGTGAACACAACCAGTGCAGGATTTAGAGCTTTATTGCCAGGCAGTTACAGTTTTATTTAAATATTACCTATATAAGACTATTGTCATATTGCCTGGCTCATTCAGTACAACCCATACAACAGTTTTTATACTGCCAGATGACTTTTTACTACTTTATATTTATTTGGTATGACTACTGCAAGCAGGATTGTTACTCATCAGCCTCGCTACACAGCCTTTGCAGCCTACTTGCATGGGCTTCCTGAGTCACACCTCACTCAGCTGCAGCTGTAAAAGAAATAGAGACATGTTTAGGCATCCCTATCAATCATATACACACACTGGACTTTAGTAAACAGTAATGATATGACTACTAACACACTGCTGGGACATCACCTCTCTGCCTTGTTTCTTGGACCCACTCATCGAAGACCTCCCTATTTTTCCACTTCAAGTCAGCATAGTGGTGCCTGACCTGCTCACCCATCCGAGGAATACCAGTGGCAGTGGTGAGATCACGGGCGAGGTGGTCCCAGGCTTCCGTTTTATATTGAGAGCCCTGGTACTGGCCCTGCAGCAGTCTCTTGTCATGGTTTTTTACCACGAGTCCTACCATGACTTTGGACTTCTGTATGCCCCAGTGCTGCGCCGGGAAGCACAATCCCTCTCCAACTCTTGCCATTCTACCTACAGTGGGAAGCTGCAGTTATGAGCTGTATTCCCATCTGTGGGGTTTAAATATGGCTGTTTTCCCTCCCTTTGCTGTGATTGGATGGTTTTGAATATGCTGAGCTAAGCTAAGCTACAGGCAAACCTGCTTAGCTAAGGTTGGCATTGCTTAAAGGGACAGGATAAGCACTGCTTACCAATGGGCACATCCACTTAGCTGGGCTACTCATTGCTTAACAGTCATATTTACACAATGCTTACACCTGGTAAGCAGAGCTGTGCAATTGCTTATTTTTCATTTTATAGACTATCTGCTGTATGGCATTGATTCATCATTCATTACATATTATAAATTTCTTTACTGTCCCTGACATCCCCAATGTGCTTTCATTACATTTATTCTTGTGTGACTATACTGCATGGGGCACTTGTGTTTATATGGGGATTTCACAACTTTATTAAACTGGCACCTCACATGTGGACCTAATGCAGTACTCCAGTTAACAAATATATGTTATTTAGTAGGTAATACTAACAAAAAATGTTTATGTACTACTTTCACATGTAAAATATGAATTGGTTACAGTGGGGATCGAACCAGGAATGGATGCTTGCAAAGCACATGCTTTGACCACTACACTATTGCAATACTGCTTAGGTTGGCTGTCTCTTGCTATTTAACTTCTTGTGCTGTTTAAGCTAGACTAAGCGTAGCTAAGCAATGGGCACACCCCTGCAGCAATGCTTAAACTTTATTGCATTTATATAAAA
This sequence comes from Protopterus annectens, assembly GCF_019279795.1. Taxonomy (NCBI): domain Eukaryota; kingdom Metazoa; phylum Chordata; order Ceratodontiformes; family Protopteridae; genus Protopterus; species Protopterus annectens. The sequence continues at coordinate 1,497,328,545 of NC_056726.1, forward strand.
AAAGTTTTGTTGTGTTATTTTATCTATACCCTTCAGAATATCCCTGTTAATGCTACACCTATTATTTTATCAACTGTCTGCTTTGTGGGACAATTTTCCCTTCTGGCTTTGTCCACATTCCTTACTCTGATGGGTTGGGAGGTGTGCGCTATGTGCTTATGCTACCTGTGTTATCCTAATAACTTTTAGCTTGGTAGCATACCTCTCAACCTCTTCAAAAATATCTGAACAAAGCCTACAATGATGGGGGTACAAATAGGGACAGATTTTAAATATTGCTCTTACAAACTTAAAAAGTTGATAGAATAATAGGTTTTACATTAGTATGGATTTTCTGATGGATGTGTGGAGTCTTAAACTCAAATGTTTTGTCATTATTTAGTGACTTCAATCCTCAGCTATTTACCAGAAAGGTACACATTTTAGGGGGAACACACCAAAAATATGAGGGAAACATCTGCGCATTCTGTGAAAATCTGTACAGTTGAGAGGTATGCTTGGTAGGGCCGATTGTCCCTTTTGCCTTTGACCACATCTTTTTGGTTTTCCTGATAGGTTGGGGGTGTTACAAGTGTTCTTGCTCCTTTTTAATTGCTGAAAGGCAATACTGGAGTGCAGGGGGCATGTGTACTGCGATAGCTCTGCTCTCAGACACACCCCCTGCGCTCGTACATGGAACCATGTCTGTTTTAGAGCATGGCAGTGTGCCTTCATAAATATGCATGGCGTACTGCCATGCTGAACAGGAATGGTCCCTGCCATGCAGGAATAACTTATTCCTGCTCGGCTGCTTGCTGAATCCCAGGGTAAGAACTCCTTCTCTATAGTACGCCAAAACATGACTCCTATAGAAATAGTCCCCCATGCTAAGCTTCTGGGTGTCATTATCGATGAACAACTAAAGTTTGACACTCACCTTCAAACTAACTCACCAGAAGCTCGGAATGCTTTATCGTCATAATTGCTACCTTACCTCTTCAACTAAGCTTATTCTCTCTACCACCTACCTCCTTCCCTCCCTCATGCATGGGGTCCCTCTCCTTACCACTCTACAAGCGACCCTTAAGACTAAACTGACATCCTGTTACAATAAAATCTCCAAGTTTGCTACCAGCTCCAAATCCTCCTCCCATCACTGCAATGCCTTACACCACTTGAACTGGCTGGAACTCCCCAATTAGCTCTCTTACATTCAGCTCTCTACAGTTCATAAACTAATTTTCAAGATATCTCACTGCCCCTCCCTCTCCTCCATCCTTGCTATGCATCTCCCTGATCAATCTCTCAGGTCCAATAATCAGTATCTCTTTGAAGTGTACAAACCCCTATGTACTCCTGGGCAGTTTTTATTGTCATTTCCCCAGCATGACAATGGAACTGACTTCTTCCCCATATCCAAACTACCCAGAACCTTAAAACATTTCTCCATGCCTATCTCTCTTCTACTTGGGAATGCTCCTGCTCTCACCCCTCCTAATATCCACCCAATTACCCCCACTTTTCTCAACCTTTCTCTCCCAAAATTCTACTTAACACTTGCCATGCTTTTTTCCTCCTTTATTTCTCTCTTACAATTGCGTACTCCCTTTTTATCTTACATAATGTAGGCATTAGCATTCCATACAGAACAGACTGCTTATTATCTCAGGTTGTTCTGAACCTATTACTGTAGCATACTACAAAAATCCATTGTTATTACGATCACTTCTTCAATATGTTTTTAGTAATTTTTAAGTTGTGTAATATTTTACTTTCATTTCTGTCAGTTTGGCTTTTGTAATATTGTATATTAATTGTGTATTAATTATCTGTTGATTTTGACAGTATGTATGTACATGGAGCTTTTTTTCCCCGGGCCTCCATTGAAAAAAGGCTCATCTCGGCCCAATGGACTTTCCCTTTTAACAAACTGTAAATAAATAAATAAATCTCCTAAATAAAATAATAATAATAAAACAAGGGACAGTTAAAACGGGGATATCATGAGAAAAGATGGTTGAAAAGCTCCAGTCAAACAAAATCTCCTGTGTAACATAACAATTACAAACCTTCCATAACAGTACAGTTTAAAAAAAGTATTTAAATAAATGCTGATGCATGCACTCCAATAAGATTTTATTCTTACTCAGATGCTATATACAGATCAATATGCATGTGTATATACCTTTAAGAAACTGTTTTCACTATTGTATAATTACTGAGCACGTGCTAGCCTGACTGCCATTTTATAGTTAGCTGCTGAGATGTTACATGTATGCGTGTAAACTCTGCTTGTTAGTTCATTCATTTTTAAAGATGCTGCTATCCATTATGATGTATTTGTATATATTAAAGCATCTGAATGAAACCCCAAGCCTTCTTATTATTTGTAACAGACATGATTGTGAAACTATATATAGTGCTTGACATAATGCCTTTATAAGAGAGTTTATAAAGAAACTTATATAAATATATATATATATATATATATATATATATATATATATATATATATATATAGATCTACTTCAGTAGATTGAACTTTAGTTCGAACCACATATGGCCAAGACCATATGTTCGAACTCATAAAAGTTCAAACTGACGTAAAACCACATAAAACCAAAAAACACAAAACTAAATGTCTATAGCAAGGGGGCTACGCCCCCCTGCACCCCCCACACCCCCTTACTTAAATATACCAACTCCGAGGTCACACTACATTGCGGAAAATGGGAAATCTTCCCTTTCCACACTGTACGGAGATTTCCATTCAGTCAGATCAGACTTTTACAAGTTTGAACATATGGTCTTGGCCATATGTTGTTCGAACTTATAAACGTTCAATCTACTGAAGGGGACCCATATATATATATATATATATATATATATATATATATATATATATATATATATATATATATATATATATATATACAGCTAAAAATAACATCCCCACGGAGTTTTTACTATGTTTATGCCCCCTGCACCCCCCCATCCCCCACACCCCCCATACATTAAATATGCCAACTCCAAGGTCGCACTACAGTGGGGGAAAAAGGTAATTCCCTACCCCACTGTAGTGCGACCTTGAAGTTGGTATATTAGTTTACAGGGGGGTGCAGGGGGACTTGCCTCCCTGCATGAATGTAGTAAATACTGTCTGGGATGTTATTTCGAGCTGCTTTATAGTTTTCAATGATTTGAGATTCGATGTTATGAGTTTTCGACAATTTGAGCCTTCAACGATTTGGTCTCGATGGTTTGAAATTCAATGAAATGATAATTCGATGATATGAAGTGGAACCATACATATATATATATATATATATATATATATATATATATATATATATATATATATATATATATATATATATATATATATATATATATATATATGCATAAACACTAGGCAGTTGAATGTGTTTTTCACTTTTTTCTAATGCATTCTATAGTGATTTCTAACACACACTTCGAAAACAGAGCAAATGAGAGTGACAAGCAGTTTGATGAACTCCAGAAGGTTTCATGGACTCATTATATTAATAATAAACTCTTAAAAAGCTCGGACAATTTACTAACCATATTTCATAAATTGTGTTTTGGGGATGTTGCCATAATATGTATCCAGTAAATTTTTATATCAGGTTCATATTTCCAGCAATTATAAAGGAAAGCATGACAGAATGTATTTAATTTTGTTAGAGTAAAGCAAGTATTTTAAGTAAAAATGTTTTAAGTATAAGATAACATGAGAGCCAATAAACTCTTATTCTTAAAAATACAAGAAGAGTTGATCTTCCGGTATTTTGAGAGGTTCAGACCATCTCCAATATTAAATAAACCCTAGATAGTCATTTTTCACTGTGTGAGCTTCACACCGTGATGTGCATACAGATGCAGAAAGTTTTAGATTCAGTAAGTGCCATGTAGAGGTGTTCACCCCCACACAAACAAGGTAAACACTTTGCCATGCTTATTACAGGGTACACAGATGAATTACATGCTAATTAACCAATCTAACATGCTGGAGTTATTCAACAAGCGATAAAACATCTGTGTAGATTCTGTGCTGGTTTTCCCTGCGAATTCCAAAACGTTTGGAATACAGCGATGGAAAGGAGTCTACATGGACAGAATGTTAGGGCTTATGTACTTTAATTCATTTGTATGTGCTACAGGCTGAAGCCAGTGTTGCTGCTGCTATCACTAGGCCCAGGCCAAGAAAGAGAAAAGTTTTCAGGCCACATTTAACTTTTCACAACCTACATGACGTGGAAATTGTAGAGCATTACAGGGTGGACAGGGACACACTACAGCAACTCTGCAATCTCTGCCGTCCTCAACTCACAGCCATAGCCAACCAAAGGGAAGCCATCCTGATTGAGACAAAGGTATGTGTAGTCCTTAGAATCTTACCTACAGGTACTTTTCAGAGACCAACAGGGGGCATGCTGTGGGGGGCGGGGGGGGGGGTGTTACAGGCATCAGCATCCAGGATCCTCCACCAATTCCTGAATGATATGCACCCACATGTCAGTGACCACATATATTTCCGCCATAGTTCTGAAGATATACAGGAATTCTATTGTGTAGTACACTACCCTGAAGTATTGGGTGCCATAGATTGCAGACATATAGAAATTAAGTCACCACCTGGGGAACAATGTAGGCTCTACACATTAACAGAAAGGACTACTACTCTATCAACTGTCAAGTTGTGTGTAATACCAGGGGAATCATCTTGAACATGTGTGCTGGCAACCCCGGCAGTTATCACAAATCACATATTTGTCACACCTCCCAACTGTACCAGTAGTTTGCTAGGGGGGATATCCCAAAGTTTCATCTACTGTGGGAAGCAGAGTATGCACTAGAACCATGGCAGATTACACCCTCAGAAATGCACACACACCCATGGAAAAACGCCACAATAAGGCACATGCTCAGACCAGAAATATCACACAGCATGTGTTTGGATGGCCACAGTTCTGGTGCTTAGATACAGCATCAACTGCTGCTTTTACAAGCTACATCTCTCACCTGGAGCCCTGCAATACAATCCATGCGCATGTCCTGAAATATTCACAGTATGTGCCATGTTACACATCATCATCCTGACAAAACAGCTGCAGCAGGATCCCAGATCAATGCTAAGGTTACCACAGCCACACGCAGGTGAGGAGTCATAGGGGGAGCCACCAGCTGCTGTGGGTGTAGGCAGGCGTAGGCGTGCTCAGTATACCCTTGTCTTGGCTAAGAGACAATGCATGGCACACTCACTCACCACCGAGGGCCTAAAACCTTCCTCCTACACACATACATATAGTAACATTGATGCTAGACAACACAACCTTTACCTCCCAATGTACTGGCTGTGTACTGCTTGCATCAGACAGAGTCAGCCCTCAACTACAACCACGTCAACTGCTGCTTTTACAAGGTAAGTCTCTCACCTGGAGTGGATTGTGTAATAATATGAATGAGTGGCATATGCTTATATCATATTAATTGCTACTGTAAGCAAGTAAAAGGTGGGGAATTGGTACTGAAATTATCTTAAAATGTGACAGCAGAGATTTGTGTGACTTATATGCGTTCATTATTAAGTAGTAGGCCTCAGGCATCAAAGAGTCACACAGTCATACCCCTGATAACTAGTAATGGTCACTGCATGGCACGTTTAGCACCAGACATTTGTAATGGAAATTCATTAAAGAGAGAAGTTAGAAAGTAATAATGCACATTACAGTTTCTGACTTCACACCTCACAAGATCATTTACAATAAAGTTGGGAAATTTTGATGTTATTAATTGTGTAACTTTCCAAGGACAATATACGTCAAAGGTAAAATTACCAGCTCAACACCACAAATGCAGATATAGTAAGCACTTTAAGTCAGATATGCACCCTGAGCATCAAGCACAAAGCTTATGTATCCCTGAATCCAAAAGAAAGAAAACAGGGATATACAGTTATCATCACTTTCGCAGGGTGTTGTGTGGGGGAGCAGAAGGCCTAGGCTGACACCAAAAGTTGGTGTGTGTGTGTGTGTGTGTGTGTGTGTGTGTGTGTGTGTGTGTGTGTGTGTGTGTGTGTGTGGGTGTGTGCATGCGTGTGTGCCTGTGTGTGTGTGTGTGTGCATGTGTGTGTGCGTGCGTGTGTGCCTGTGTGTGTGTGTGTGTGTGTGTGTGTGTGTGTGTGTGTGTGTGTGTGTGTGTGTGTGTCTGTGTGTGTGTGTGTGTGTGTGTGTGTGTGTGTGTGTGTGTGTGTGTGTGTGTGTGTGTGTAAGAAAGAGAAGCCAGCAGACATCTGGATAAACCAGCAAATGGCCAGTGAGACAAAATAAACTTGAAGCTGCACGGCTGAACCATGTAACTGTTGTGTGTGTGTCTGTAGGGGTCCTTTAGGTGAAATTAGTGTGTGAGAGTCTGCATAGACACAGCCAAGCTCTGTGCTGGTGGTACATCTTGGTATGTTGGACAGGTGTGAGTTGTGCATGTTAGAGGTGACAGTTCATCGTCATCCTCGAGCATGAGAACTGGCTCTGTCAGGAGTTGCACTGGCACATCCATGCCCAGGGTCAGATGGACTGCTACTTCCTGAATGTGACCGATGTTTGCTGGAAGAGCTCTCTTCATGGGGATGTGCAGGACTCTGACCCCATGGCCTGTCACATCTGAGTGTGGACAGCGCATTCACTGCTGGTGCAGTGGAAGTACTGCCACTATGGAAACGTGATCGAGCATGGCCACATTGGCAGACAGCAGATGATGTAGCTGACCTAAGCCCACAAGGATACAGTTCTCCTCCCAGCAGACATCCCATCACAGACACCACATGTTCCATGGCAGACACCCCATATCCCAATGTGTCATTCACCCAATCCATGGAATCAGAAACACATTGGAGGTAGTTATGCATGTCTGACTGTGCCACATCCACAAACCTGAGCATTTGTCTGGAGCACCTATGGAAAGGTGTCTGTGCCTCCATGATGGCCCTAAACATATGATGAGTAGCACAGGAAGAGACACCTGCACCAGGTGGAGGAGGGACAGTAGGCCCCCTCTGAGTCCCCCTATCAACCTTCCTGCTTGGAACCTTGCCCATACTCTGGCTACAGCTAGAGTTAACAGGGACTGAAGCCACATAACCACACTTCCCTGATCAATGGCCTCACACACCACCTGTACAATATCTATGGAGTCACTAGAATGGGTAGACATAGGTTTACTGGCTGTGTCTAATGGAATTAGAGGGAATGGCTGTATGTCAAGCTCAGTGTCAGCTTCAACCTCTGCACCCCGACTGTGCCTCAGTTTAGCCCCTATCATCATCAGAGTACAATGATACACTGACATCAGGTGGCAGATTGCCCACATCATGATCACCTGTGATAAAAAGCAAAAAACGTAAGACAATATTAATAGCCGCACTACTGTATTCCAATATATGCTAACAAACTAACAGAGTTGCCATTATTGCAGATACTACAGCAACACACAGAAATACATGAAAACCTCTGTTAACAAGACAGATTTCACCATTCATCCTCAAAACAACACCACTATAGAGTTTGTCTCCCACACTAAATTACTAGGAGTTATCCTAGATGAAAAACTAACATTTGACCTCCATATCCACTATAATATCAAAAAAAAAAAAAAAAAGAAACAAAATTTTATGTACTATTATACTAACTGCCTTGTGGAGCTTTTCTCCTGGGGACTCCACTAAAAAATGGGCTCTTTTGGCCCAGTGGACTTTCCCGGTAAACAAATTCTGATAAATAAATAATGCACACAACAGGCCTGACATCAACAGTACACACTAAGATATTTCTTTCAATTGCTCATCAGTACTGGCATAAAAATGTGTGACTTACTATCTGCAGATGAGAGTCTCCTCTGTAAGCCAGATGGGGCTGGAAGATATTAAGCAAGAGGTAAGGGCAACATCATCACAATTAAAGGTAACACCAGTGGCAATACTTGTACCCTTTTATATGTCCATTAACTATACTTTCAATAAGGACATGGCTATCAACACAAACCTAAGCTAATAACTATACCAATCTTTATCCCCTCCCCATAAAAAATGCATGTGACACAGACGTAACATATTGATTTCAATTGTTCTATTATAGAACAGAACTCAATGTTTGAGATAACAAAGTCTACCTGGAAGCTCCTCAATTGTTTTATTATAGAACAGTATTAAATGTTTGAGATAGCAAGGCCTACCTGGAAGCTCCTCCTGGGATGTGCTTGATGTCTCTGACACTGTAGCTCCCACATTTATTTAATTATTTATTTTACACTTGTTTATCGGGAAAGTCTGGCTGGACACAAGTCCTTTTTCAGAGAAAGCTCGGGGAGAAAAGCTCCACTTAACAAAACTAATAATAGCAACATACAAATACATTCTTAAATAAAACATAAACAGTTGATATAGAAGTAATTGGTACATATGTTAAGCTGACATTGAGAATATACACAAATGCACATGTTTTAAGCTAGCATTGGATAAGTACAGACAGATAAATTGCAGTTTACATATGAATATATTACATTTAGAAGTATTTAAATGTCATATACATTGATAGCTTGTAAGAATTATGTTTAACTGTTCACCAGTATTATAGTTGGAATACTTGTTAGATAGTAATAGAGTTACTGGAGTTGAGAGGAGGGCTAAGATATGTGAATAGGAACTATCATGGATTGGTGCAAGTAGATAGCCACATGTTGGTTGGGTAGCTTTTTAGGATTATTTTGAATTGTGCTAAGGAAGAAGTAGATCTAATATGGGTGAGAAATGTATTCCATATTGTTGGTATGAAGTTAGAGAAAAAGGGAGTCACCAGCTGTGTTTTTGGTCTTTGTTACCAGAAGAAGGAATTTGTTGCTGGGCTGGAGTTTTCTATTGCTGGTGTAATGTTGTAGTAGATTTTAGAGTGCAGGAGTAATATCCAGGATATGCTGTACTGCACTCTCCTGTGAGCTGTCTGGATCCCTGATATTGGCCAAGAACTCTCCATTGAGTGTTAGTGGTGATTCCCTAGCAGGCCTTTCCTTGGCACCCATCTGGTCACAGCCCACTGTAAGCTGCTCTCCTCTGTGCAGATGTGATCATGTCAGTGGTCCCGAGGCACATCTGCTCATATGCCCTGTTGTGGCCACCCATGGCATTCAGATCAGCAACTTTCTGTTGCCAAATTGCATCCTATGTGTCATGTCTCCCCATCCCCTTTCTAGTAGAAAAGCACCATGTTGTCTAAAGGCATCTACTATGACCTGGTTCTCAGCATCAGTGAAGAAAGGTCTCTGAGGATTGACATGCCTGGTTGGCATACTCCTAGGTGCCAAACAAGACAACTGAAAGATAATACACATAAGTATCACATAAGTAAGGATTACTTGTTTTCAGATAAAACAGAAAAGGGAGCCATTCAGTATTACCCCCTGTAGAAACATACAGCAATATATAGATGTAAAATATGAACAAAAGGCAGGCTGCAAAACAAGAGAGTAACAGGAGACACATATCCTTGTTGTGCTATAACAGTAACTCACCTTTGCTTCCCCCCTCCCACAAAAGAACAGTCTATCCTTGTTTGTGCCATAACAGTAATACACCTTTGCTCCCCATCCACAAAAGAACAGTTTATCCTTGTTTGTGCTATATCAGTAACTCACCTTTGCCCCCCCACCCGCAAAAGAACAGTCTGTCCTTGTTTGTGGCATAACTCACCTTGGCTCCCCCCACCCACAAAAGAACAGGAAAATGACACACTTTACTAACAAACCATGTTTGAAATGCTAAAAGTCCTATCAAAGTAACTGTCCCTGAAACATTTGTACATATTTAGCACAGCACATTCCATTTTCATGCATTGGCAACCATGTATACCTCTGAAATGGCTTGGCAAACATGCACATGCCATCAGTATACATCTAAGTAATGCATTCAGATAAAAGTGTAAAATCCTTTGTTTCAGACTTTTCTTAACTACATTCCAACATATGTAGTATGTAGCTGAACAAATGGAAGCATATCTACTGAAGTTAAATACAACTCTGTGCAAATATATCCTAAAGTAATAGAGTTATCTTCAGTCTCTTCCATGTAAACAAGTCTCATAACCATCAGTTTAACTAACTACATGGTTGCTTTTTATATGGTGTAGATTCAGGGATATCAGCACGGTGAAGATGCACATGAGGTGTGAACTCAATAGAATTGCTGAATCCCAAATACTTGGCTCTGTGTAGGAGATGTAAACATAGTGGACTCACTCCCTTAGTGTTTGGTTTTAATGGATTGCAACTGTGACTGATTAATGTGTGGGAGAAGGAAAACACAACAGCACTACAGACTGCTTTATATCCAGTGGGTGTGTCAGGTCAGCAATACAGAGTGTTACATGTAAGGTTGGAAATGTAAGTAAGCAGCAGACAAGTCACAGATTGTGTTCCTTCACATACAACCTGCTCTTCATTTTTTGGCAACTGCATATGGTATTATTTCCACTTAATATCCTCACACGCTTTAAGGCCAATGATATAGAATGGCTTACATACTGCATGTTACAGATTACTGCTCAGATACATGAAGAATGGCCAGTAAACACAGAAATGTAAGACAGAGCTATATATTTGCAAGCAACAATCATGACAGGTTGTGTGATCACTAGGTGCACTACATTCAAAACTACTAAATGTACAAATAATATTTGTGTGGTTTGATATCACTGTAGATGCTGTTGCAGTTGGTTGTGTGCACATTGTGTTAAAATCCTTTCTGCAAAGCTGTTTGTGTGGTAATGAGGGATAAAGCACCCATCCTTGTTCTGAAGATGCATTGGAGTGAGAATTCAAATCCAGACCTATGTAGTAATATCTCATATATACTAACATTTTCTTGTGTGTATTTCATAGGTTGTTTTTCCTCATTTCAACTACCTCTTCCTTTTCTTTCTTTTTTATATTTATTTATTTTTATTATTGGCCAGTGTTTGCGTGATCCGCCTCTTAACGCAAACATGGGAATTGGAGAAAAATGAATGTCATATTTGGCTATGCTTATCTTGTTTGCTAGAAGCACAGCACTGCACAAACTGGACAACTGGCCACACAGGACCCAGCCAGGCATAAGTAGAAATCGGATGGATTCAATTAATACTATTGGGCATCAGGCAGACCCGATAAGTGCCATTGTGCTACAGTTAATAGCAAGACCTTAAGAATGATTAATAAAATAGGGAATGTCATGTAACTAGTCCTGTGGCAGCAGGTGTTAAGTGTAAGGCTAGAGTACAGATTGTGTTGGGTTCTAGTACGGGGTGTGCAACCATTGTTTTACTGTTGTGACATTGCAGTTTATGGCAATGAACTGCAACATAGATAAGTGATTTCTCAATGTTCTTGTGGCACCAAATGTAAGTGTAGTACTGTCGTACATATGGTCCTGGGTTCAAATACAGCCTATTCCATACACTTTTACTTTTGTTCTACTTCCCATTATAGTTACTCTCACTTATAACACTTGACATGGAGTAGCTGATAATAATTATATGTATGACAGCTGAGGCACTAGTATTGCGTCAGTTGTGTGTTCATTTATCTAAGTGTTATCACAACTGCCTGCACATCCAATAACCGTGAATTTGCTTTGCTTGTTACTGTTGCACTCAAATTACCATTGCCCAAACACAGTGTTTGGAAATGTGCACTGCTGAGCGCCATGTTTGCGTGATGGTAAGTAGAGCACAACATTTTCAAATAGTGTGCACGATACTGCGGTGGTGATGCTGCGGTAGCGTTGTCGCCTCACAGTAAGACGTTTTCCTGTTCGATTCTCAGCTAGAGCGTCTTCTGTGTGGAGACATGCGTGAATGCTTGTACCTTCGTTGAAGGTTGTGCATCAGAGCCAGCAACTCGGCACATAAAAATCTACTGCCAATCATTAGTGGACCGGAGTTCTGCTGTGGTGACCCCTAACTGGGAAAAGCTGAAAGACACAACTCCCAGTAAATGCAATAACTGGAATTGGCAAGAAACCATCACTCTCCATTGCTCCTAATCTGTGGTAGACATGGCAGGCATTTCTGGAGAAGGTGTCAGATTTAGGGCACATAGATGGGGTGCCAAGGAGTCCAAGATTTTTATTGGACTCCTAGTTAAATGCCACAGTCTCAGGCTTCTGCATGGGGACTAATCTGGCTCACAGTATACATGGGAAGCTTTAGATAGTTTGACCCGGGCTGTCACCAGTGCCACCAGTATCCTCCGCACTGGTGACCACTGTAGGCATCACTATAATGACCTATGGCAGAGGAATAGGGATACCCTTGATGCTTGGATTGACAAATTTAGGAATGAAGACATCCCACAACTGTATAAATATCAACAACTGGTAGAAATTGTAAGACTTGAAAGCTGAATATAAAGCAAGACTGGTATTCATAGCAGTATTCTGTTCTGTTCTGTTGTTTACATAGTTGCCGTGGACCAGGAGGTCAATGTAAGAACCCTAGATTGGCAAAGATGAGGGAAGCATGTGCTATGTATGAAGCAAAAGAGTAGTGTTATTGTGGCATTAAAAGTTAAAGATAGTTTTTTTGGTATTTTTGTATGAAATTAAGCATGTATATCTCAACTGTAAAAGCAAGTATGCATGCATTAGTCTGCAGCACAAACAAAGAGTACAATATTTGACTTTAGTCAGAGGTTGTGGGTTCAAAAACTATACTTCCCAACTATACAATACTCTTAATTCTTGAATTATGTGTAACTTAAAAGTTTAAAGTAAAAGCTCTATACCAGTGGCACACATGCCCTGCTGTAAAATGTAGTATGTATAACTGGAACACACATATGTGCAATATATGCACATGTCAAAGAGTACCTGCTGCAATCTGTAGTATAGTGTGCATCCGTTAGGAGGTCATAGTCTTAAAATCAAAGGTTAAGATAATAGAGTCAAATTATTTGTTTGTTTCTTTCAGCGTTTCCCGGATAGGGGTTGCCACAGCAGAACTCCAGTCCGCTAATGATTGGCAGTTGATTTTTATGTACTGGCTTGCCAGGCCTGACGCACAACCTTCAACGAAAGTACGCCCATACACGCATGTCTCCACGCAGAAGACGCTCTAGCTGAGAATCGAACTGGACAGCGTCTTACTGTGAGGTGACAACGCTACCGCAGCACCACCATAGCGGGTATCAAGATAATAGAGTCAAATAATTGTATTAATAGATTGTATGTCACGCATGAAGGTACTAATCGTATAATAGAGTCAATAATTGTATTAATAGATTGTATGTCACGCATGAAGGTACTAATCGTATAATAGAGTCAATAATTGTATTAATAGATTGTATGTCACACATGAAGGTACTAATCGTATCTCTTTTTTTGTCTCATCCCAACCCTTACCTCTCTTTTTTATTTTATTTTTATTTTATTTTTTATTGTTTGCTGTATTTTAAGTGTCATCAAAATGTGTCCATGTCATCCATGTGTACCGCATTACTAAATGCTCCACAGCATAACAGATTAGGCCTGCTCCACAGGATCTGTCTGCCCCACCTGCACTGACTCCATCAGCATTGTCCAGCATGTCTAGGAGCCAATCTGGCAGCACCACATCTTCTGCTGTTGCACTACCTGCCCCCATAGGTAGTCCTGCCCCTGAGGCTGGTCCTGTGGTACCCTCTGAGAGCAGTAGCAGGGATGATGATTTTATCACTAGCACCGAGATACCAGGGATGGTTTTTAGGGTTGTGCAATACACTATTGGTGCACACCTGCACCAGCTGGAGAGGCTGCTCTCCCTCATTTTATGCAGTAGTAGTAGGAGGAGAAGGAGATGTCAAGTACTCCAGCCAATGACTGAGTGATGTGACAGTGATGACAGTCCAGTGGGTGAGGACATTACTCTCACTGTCACCCAGCTTGAGGATCATGGGTTCTGGATGTCCCGACCATCATTCCAATCATGGTGTCCCCCAACCTTTTGTGTCCATCACTGTCCCTGTCTCTTGACTTGTTTGTGTCTGGCTGCAATTCCTTCCTCACCTACCCAGCTTACCTGACCCACACACACCTGTGTCCCTTCCCCAACATTCTTCTGTCTCTGAAAAAAAATGGGCTTCTCTCCCACAAAACAAAATCATCCCATACATAGCTCTCCATTTTGCACAATACAATACGATTGTGTTGTGGTCACCCCTCTTTCTGGAGGTGACAGTCCAAATTCAGTTAATATTTTGCACGTGTTCACTTTGCATTGTTAAAGAAATGGATAGCTTTCTTTCCTACCACCCTCCTGCACATTCCAGCCCTGCTTTCCCTTTGTTCTTCCCACTGCTTGCTCCCCATTTCACCACTGTCCTATCTTCCCCATTTCTTTTCCTTAATGTATTAATGGGCAGTAATGGTAATGTGAAAGTAGTTAAAAGTATTATATACAGCTGTATTTGAACCCAGTACCATCTAGCCCCAAAAAGGGTTATATTACTGTATTAACATATGTGCCACAGAGTTAATTAACTAGCAGGTACATTCCAGAGACTCAGTACTATCTGTCAGATTTTGTTCTCCCCCCTGCTTCCTCCCCATTTCACCACTTTCTAACCCATTTTAACACCTTTAATCTGGTGCAAAAATAGAATGACACACAATGCACAAAAGTAGCAGAAAGAGCAATGGATCCCATCACTTTTTGGGGTACATGTTTGCGAGAAGGTGCACCACTGCTTAACAATGGTAAACGGCAGCAAAATGCTGAGTTTGCCTCCTCACAATTATACTTAACCTCACTGCGCTATGCCAACACACAGGAACACATCTCATATAAAAAATTATTGTCATAGCATTATCACTCTGTAATGAAAAGTATTTTAAATTATTAGATACACCCGTTTTCGAACCCAGTACCATCTGGCCAAAAAAGAAAAGTATCAATGCATTAAAATGTGATGCTGCAGAGTTAGTTAAGCAGCAGGTGTATTTCAATGACTCAATACTAACTGTCAGGCTTTAGCAATGTGGCTCATATTTGCACACTGCTTACCCACTGTCAAATGTGTTTCTCGCATGCATATGAAGTTTGTTAATCATCATGCAAACTCACTGCTCACCGTGCTATGGGAATGCTTACGTTATGCTGTATTACTGCTGTTTACTGTCCATTTCATGTGTATGACATGAAATTACATGTAGAAACATTGCAAAGTGAGGGCCTAATCTAACAATATGTCACATATTTACAATACATCCATCTGTTGACACCCCCCCAGAACTGCGACTCTGGTGTCTCTGTACTTTTCCCCACACATATATCAACCACACTACAAAATGTAATTTCAAATGTTATGTGCTATGCAATGCACATCAATCTGGTAACATGCAGAACAACAATTATTGACCCATAAGTCTAAAAATACTTATCTGCAAGGCTAAAGAAGGAATCATAGGTTCATAGGTGTATACTAGGCTACCAGCCCTGGAACCTATATAAGCCTAGTCCAAGAAGATTCCTTGGCATCATGCCACCTAATGTTAGTTCCCAGTGCCCCTGTCAAGCAAGGCCACTGAAGTGATTCCTGGGGTGAACTTCTTATTGCCCACCCACTCGTCAATATTTCTCTTAAAGAGGGCCAGTAAAGTCCTCTGCTTGACGTGAATGGAAAGTTTGTTCCAGGGTGTGGAAAGTCTCTGGGTTAGGAACCTGTCCCTCCAGCATGTTCTGTTTATTGTGGTAATGAGGTTAAGGTCCCTGGAGTGTGCGGCATGGAGGGATTGGGATTTCTTTAGGTGTAGCATATCCAACAGCTCTGGAATCAGCCTGGACCATATCCACAGGGACATAGGTGTCCTTCAACACACTTGATCCTACCCATTTTATTTTTTTCAAGGGTAGATCTTTCTTTTTGAACCTTGGGGACTTCTTGGATGCAGACTCCACAGATCTGGATGAGGGATAACAGGGAATACTATCTATGTTGACTTATCCAAAGTCTTTGACACTATCCCCCATTCATGTGTCATAGTGAAGATCTCCCATATGGGAATTAAGCCATACAGTAGTACAGGGATAGGCAACTGGCTCACTGACATAATACACCCTCTCAAAGTTGGGGACTGCACCTCCATCAGTAGCCAGTTACCATTAGAATACCACAAGGATCTGTGCTGGGCCCTCAACTATTTCCAAACTACTTCCCTGAAGTGCAAGCAATGGTAGATGGCCTATGGTTTACCAAGTTTGCAGGTGACTGGTAACTGGATGTACTAGTATAGAGTCCCCCCAATGATGGTAACATATGAACTCATTCCCTCCAGTAGAGATCTTTTGAGTGTGTACCTTTAACTTCCAGTGGGTATGGCTTCAGCCTTTAAAAAGTGAAGTTATCACTTTACAGTTCTAACAAATACTAATTGACAGAGGTCATATATCAATACAATTGCATTTGCTATCATGTATGCTTCAAGATAAAATATTCTGATACCTTGTATATAGCATGGTTTTGGAATTATTAAAGCAAATATGAGCAGGCAATATTTGACACCTAAAGGCACAGTAGGAGGTAAATGCAGAAACCCCTGAAGACATCACTGAGCTATAATGAGTTAAGGAAGGAGCTGCCACACAAAAATGATTTGTGCCAAACTCACAGATCGAACCTTAAAGTGTACAATGGCTCATTGTCTCCTTTGGCAATGAAGTACCCCTGCTAATTGTGATATACATAGCACCCTTCTAAGCTCAAACACAATGTTGTGAGACTTGGGAATGCATGTTGATAGCAATCTACACTTTCTTCAATATGTGTCCAGAGTGGTGACACACATGTTCTGCATTGTGTAAATCATACATATGGACATCACATCCAAGACCAGAGTAGTCATACCTCTGCTGTACTCTATCCTTATCAGACCACTAATTGAGTACAGTGTTCCCTTCTGTCTGTACTTCAATAGAGACCTGCAAAAATTGTAGGAAACACAGGGTTATGCCTGGGAGACTCCAGGGCCTCCAAACATGACATACATGGAAAGACTGAAACACCTGTCAGTATACACAGTACCATGCAGGCTGCTGAGAGGTGACTTATGCCTGTCCTACAGAAAAGTCTCAGATCCTGCCCTACTGGAAATGCTGCACATATGCAAATAAAATGGGACAAGAATAACTTGGCCCACAGTTCTCAGCCTAGCTTGTGACATAAACAGAACATGTTGGGGAGACAGCTGTATCTCCCAATGACTCACACTCCTCTGTAATAGGCACACACTGCATGTGAATCAGTATTCCTGAATTACCCTGTTCAAGTGCAACATAGACTACTGGTTGGGTGACTGTAATGTCACCTCTGGATTGCCACCTATGTCCCTCACAGACAGGGCCAGTTGGTGCTGCTCTGAAAATTAGTTGCTAACAATGACCATTTAGCTATGCTAAATAAGGGTACATGTTGTTTTGCACAGCCAGGCTTATAAATACTGTAGGGCAATTAGGCTAGTAGCATCCTATGTACACATGAAGCTAAGAGCCTATGCAGATCTCCCAACATATTGTCTCCCATATGGCATGCTGATGTCATCTACTATAAGTTCACCTGCAGTCTTGTAAAAGTCAGATGTGTGCAGTGATGCTTGTATAATGCACTGTGTTCTGTAGCCTGTGTACTTAAATAGGTAGAAGTTTTGTTTTCATTCCAGTCAACTGGGCATGTATGTGTCTGTGTCTAGCCATACGGTTTTGTTCCCACCACAGTCAACTGAGTGTGTGTGGGTCTGTGTCTAACAAGAAAAGAACTGTGGATCCTACAGTTACCTCTGCAATCCCATGGATTGACAGTATTTTGATGTTTGCACATGCCTACACATCCATTTCATGCAGACCTCTCAACTTCTTCTTTCCAACATGCACCACTGATGTCATCCACTATAAGTTGACCTACAGCCATGTAAAAGTCAGACTTGTACTGTGGCACTTGCATAAAATACTGAGTTCTGTTGTCTATGTACTTAAATAAGTAGGGTTGCTGTTCTCACTGCAGATAAGTGTGTGTGTGTCTGTCTGTGTGTGTGTGTGTGTTTGTGTGTGTGTGTGTGTGTGTGTGTGTGTGTGTGTGTGTGTGTGTGTGTGTGTGTGTGTGTGTGTGTGTGTCTACACGTGTGTGTATCTGACCAGAAGTGTGTATCCTGCAGTTGCAGCTCCAATCCCATGAATTGACAGTATTTTGATACCTACACATGCCTACAGATCCATTTCATGCAGGCCATTCCGCTTCTTCTCTTCAACATGCACTGCTGATATCATTCACTGTAAGTTGGCCTGTAGCCATATAAAAGCCAGACTTATCCCATGCTCTTTACATAAAGTACTGGGTTCCATAGTCTGTGTACTTAGGTAGGTGACCTATTGTCACTCCACGTGCGCGCGCGTGTGTGTGTGTGTGTGTGTGTGTGTGTGTGTGTGTGTGTGTGTGTGTGTGTGTGTGAGAGAGAGCATGAACTGTTGCTTGACATTACATTGAGAATTTTACATCAGCATGTGGGACATTGTTATATTCTCCTCAACAGACACTTTTGATGTCATCAGGCATAAAGTGTTGTCTGACACACTCCGAGTCAGACTTGAGCTGTGGTGCTTATGTAAAGTGCTGTCTTCTGTAGTCTGTGTATTTAGATAAGTAGGGGTTCTATTCTCACTGCATTCAACTGTTTGTGCGTGTGCTGTTTCTTGACATTACAGACAGCATTTTACACCAGCATGTGGGACACTGTTATATTCTCCTCAATATGCACTGATGATGTCATTGTCTATGTCAGATTTTTGGATATGCAGTACTCCCACCAGGGCAGGGTCAGAGACTGGCCCAGAGGCCAGGCAGAAGTCACTTCATCCTATACAATAAAGATTACTGTGACATGGCTTTTAATCTGTCCACATACATTATAGCATGGTTTGTAGGCCCTGTGTTATCTTGCTAAGAAAACCCTGTCATCTTTCCAGCTGAGACATGTGTCTGGGGAGGTACATAAAAAAGAGAGCATTATACTGTATTAGTGTTGTGATGAGGTTTGACTACAGTGTTGTCATACAATCCTAAGATCTCAGTATGATGGTGTGACTTATGTGTACATCATAGAGGTACATAAAAAAGAGAGCATTATACTGTATTAGTGTTGTGATGAGGTTTGAGTACAGTGTTGTCATACAATCCTAAGATCGCAGTATGATGGTGTGACTTATTATGTATACAACATAGGCTTTCTATACCAGTGTGGACAGTTGCTGATCAAGGTTCACAGTGCTATCTACACATGTTCCCAGTACTTGCATCACTGGGTTTCTGCATAGCAGGACTGTTGTCAATGCTGTGATTAACATGGAATTGCACGTTTCAGATGGACGGTATTACAAACACACATTTCTGCATTTATTTGTAGATCATGTGCCTTTGTCACCATTCAGTTGTGTGTGTAAGCTCCTCCTGTACTATGTTATCACAATTGGTGGACTCAGTGATTGCACATGATATGCATGAATCAACAAATCTCGTAAGACAAAGGCCATATAGTTTAGACTGTACTGTTGAGAAATAGAGTTCAAACCTTGAAGGGCCAAGCACAGATCCCTAGGGTTTGCCAATAGTGACAGCTCTACTGGTGCAGGCTGAGTCACAAACTTTCACATGGTGTGTTCTGTCAGTGAGCCACTTGGTTATCCATTAACTGACATAAGGGTTAATCCCCAGATTGGAAGTTTTCTCAATGATACTTGCATGGGGGATTGTGTCAAAACCTTAGGCCAGATCAGGATAAGCAGTGTGCACTGTCTTACCTTCATTCAGGCCTATCGCACAGACTCAATGGGCTGTGACAGCATCACATATCACTTATGGAGTGAACCAACACAGACACCTTCCTGATACCATTGAATACACAGTTCAATACACCTTCCATATGACCTATGTTCCCATACAAGGGTGTACATAAACATGCATCCACCTAAATTGATGCTGCATGTATAGAGACACCCTGACTCTTCTTGACTGTGAGCTAGACTGACATATCATCATGGACCTCTTCTACATGCACACTAGTAATATTCCAGGTGTGTGCAACAGACCTGTGAGTTGTTACTGCTACATCAGGTCCATTACATCTGATAGATGTCCTCAAAGAGGTAATCGAGGGTATGCATGATGACAACAGTATCATCTTGTGGAACTTGACCAGGTCTAGGCATTTGACATAAATCCACACTGAGGTATTCAAACTACACTGTCATATGTGACCATAAACAGCTATATCATGGGTAGGCCAGTGTATGACATGCTTGGAACCTCAATATGCTGAAATGTGTGACATGACCTATATGTCAGTTCCAGTGATCAGGTGGGTACATCAGGGGTGTCTGGTAGGCCCTTTCCTGCCAATTAGTTAAGTGATGGACATCACAGATGACATACGCATCTTGTGTCCAAACAGCTGCTTGAAGTACTACAGACTGTGGGCAGTCATTGACTCCAATTGTGATATTAGTATAATACAGACAATATCAATGCATACCAGAGACTGCTGCTACAGTAATGACAAGAACTGTATTGACAAGACGCATGGAGGAATTTCTTGAATGAGGAAACAGACACAACACCCAAGTATAATGTGGACATCACACCCTATAATCAGACCAATAGGTATGTGTCCCCTGTCCTGGGGTAGATGGTAAGTGATACATCCACCAGTATGTGGTCACAGTGCTAAATACACCCTTGAATGTAACACAAGTACTGGGTATGTGAAGGACATGTACATCAGAGGCCATAATAACTTCATGATTCCCAGACTTCATCACACCAATAACTGTGTACAATGCACTCTTCTTCATGTACCTCCCTGCACATCTTCCTTTGATGTGTAATTGAAGTATACCACCTTTGACACAGTACACTGTCACACATCTTATTGGCCATACCTAGGTATTCTTTCTGTGGAATATACATGGCTGTCTGATGGTGTGGAACACCACTGAAGTTGTTACACTAGATGCATGTGTGCTACCTGTTCAACTTATGCACACACTGCATACATAGCTGTCTGACAACATTAATTGCATGTATATTATTTGTGACAGTGTGGATTGTGCCACAGATATATGCCATGCACACAAGGCAGCTATCCTGTATTGCCCATACTATCAAATTCAAGTATAGCAGTGTCCCTCCTAACACCTCCTGCAGAAATTACAGTGCCAGGACAGTGTGAATGGTCACCATCATAGAGTGTGGATGTATCATAATAGTTGTTCAAGTGTGTGAGTGTGCACACTCATCTCTTATCATTCCACATCACATATGTTATGTTACAGGCATGGAAATACTGCTGGTATTATTCTTATATTGTCCATGATTGTGGTTGGTTCTTGTAATGTTTTCCATGATCCTTTACCTGTGGCCACTTTGCTGGAGACCTCTGCTGAGAATACACTCACCTTCAGGCATATCAGTTTGCACGGCTTCACAATATACACCCTACCCCAACTGTGTGTCAGATCCCTGATAAATGTCCTCTGCATTATTCATGTAAGGATGCTTATCTGACCAAGACATCCTCCCCATTATTATGTCACCTTGTGTGACAGTCACAGACAACACATTTTCACTGTACAGTCCATACTGTACCTTATAGATATGTGCTTGGTGTTGCTGCTACAACCATCTTCCACTGACATGCCCTCTCGTGCTGTACATGAGGGAGTTTCACCTGTCCTCTTTCCCTGTATTCATTTCTGCAATTATCTGTGTGTCCTATTCAATACACACACTTCCCCTGAGTGATCATTTTACATGGCAGTCCATGTCCTGTTACAGATCATTAACACAGCTTCAGTACAGAATGCCAGGAATGGGATATCACAATACTCTGCACTGTATTCACACTGTACTGTACTTGGACTATATACTTCACATTCATACCTCTCAACTGTACAGATATTCCCAGGATGTACAGATATTTTCCATATCAAATATGTGGCTTTCTGCCATATCACTGGGATGATCTCTGGACTGATGTGCCCCAATATTATATACATCTGAGTGCATACATCTCAACTGTCCATATCTTTGCAGAATGTCCAGTTTTCATCTCACATTTGTGATTTCTTTCCTCATAACATGTTTATTTCCTGGCAGATCATTGGTATGTCATTGCGGAGTGAAGTCAGAAACTGATGACTGACATTTGAGTTTCAAACTTTGTGCTCTCCAGAAAGTTCATGGTAATATACCACCTATTTATTCTAGTTCATGGTAATATACCACCTATTTATTCTTGTTCATGGTAATATACCAGCTATTTATTCTATCAACTTTCTAAGTTTGGAAGTGCAATATTAAAATTCTGTCCCTATTTTTGGGCCTTTGTCCCCATTATGTATGCCTTTGTCCTCATATCTTGCTCAAAGTGAATGACAGATATGTTTGAGTTTAATTCTACCACATATCTATATGACATCTATAGCAAATATGTCCCTATTACTGGTTAAATGTCCCCAACTTTTGTTGGCCTTTGTGGAAATATGATGCACTAACAGATTCACCGCTACCTATAAAACCCTGATGGTCATTGTGGCATTCTGTGCAAATCCACAGACCATAGCTGCTTTGTTGTACATGGAATTGATATCTGTGTTTGCTTACATGGTTTCCTGACTGGTAACACTGTTGCTGGCCACAAAACTTAGCTTAGGTGTGCCACTCTTCATTAATATGCGTTGCGCTGCACACAGTCAAGCTAACAAGTAAACTCTTTACAGGCTCTGTGTGAAGACTACACACAGTTTATTGAATCCTGGGGAACAACAATCCAGGTAGATTATAAAAAATTATTTATTTCTTAGCTGAAGTAATCTCGATATCATAAAACTTAATATATTTTCTTGTTATGGTTAAAGGGTCATTACTAGAATGACTGAGCTGTTTCTGATTCTAGGTATTTTCCATCAAAAATCAATTACCGGTGTTTCTATAATAGAATACCTAATATATAAGTGAGGATAAACATACTATGTGTTTAAGGCTTCCCAGGGGGCGGGGGGGGGGTCCCAAACACAAATATTGAATTCAAGTTAATGAATAAGTTCAGTAGTTAATTTAATGCTATTGGGTGTCCATGTAGCTTATTTTACGTAGATGAAACAAAAAGACTTTTTTCTGCTCGGAAACAAAAATACTTTTTTCTGCTAGGACAAGAGATGTTACAAGTCCCTTTGCAATGCATTTTGTTAAAGAACATGCAGGTGAAGTCAGTGGGTTTTCTGCCTGCATTAAGATGCATGGTAATTTAAAGAAGCATTTATAGTATAAACAAAACTTTTTTTATTTTAAAATTTAATACTTTGATGCCAAATGGTCTTAATAGTGGATGTAATTGGAAAACTTTTTTAAACAGTTGATTAATTGTTTTTCCTTGTTTTTTATTTAAATTTAATTTCCATTTGTTTGTTTGTTTGTTTTACATGTCCTCGCTGAAACGCTCCTTGCAAAGGCACTAGGGGAAATAAATTTCTTTGGTTTGGTTTTAACCTTTGTAGTTTTCTTCTTTTTCTTAAATGAATAAGTTCTTTGCTTCTGAAAATGATATTATAGAATAATTTCTCAAGAATTGTCTAATACAATATAAACTCTTAGAAAAAGAAATGTAATATCTTTTCTCGTGATGGTTAAAGGGTCACTACTAGAAATGTTGAATTTCCTTTGATAACTTCTATGTAGTTTTCTTAAAGAGGAATTGTTTAAAACAATCACTGATAGCTACGAAAACAGCTTCAAATCTGAACAAACCAAACTAAGACCAGTATGTCACTTTCAAGAAATGTAAAAAACCAAAGATAAAACAAGAAAGTGATTCCACAGTGGTGTATTTTATCGAACAAATAAAAAGTTAAAATGTGAATAAAAGATTAGATGGGTTGCCAACTAGCTCACTGATTGAACCCACACTGTAAAAGCTGCAAACTCCAAATTTGACTTCAAACCAGTGACAATTGGAGTACCACAGCGTTCAGTCCTGGCACCTCTCCTGTTTGGTATCTACTTCTCTGAAGTACAGGCTAATACAGAAGGCCTCTGGCTGATGAAGTTCACAGATGACTGCAAACTAGGAGCCATAGTCGAGTCCCCAAATGATGTGGACATCCTACAGAAGGGCCTCACTGAGACAGATGCCTGGTGTCAGAACCATGGCCTCAAGCTCAATGCCAAAAAGTGCATTGTCATCCGTTTTGGTAAAAACTCTGTACCCATGAACTACCACATAGGCAGCAGTCTACTTAACACCGAATGTGTGATAAGAGACCTTGGGACCCAGGTGGACAGTAGTCTCTCCTTTGATAATCACATTGCCACAGTAGTCAGGAAGTCCTTCTACATGGCACACCTTATCACAAAAGAGTTTTCATCCAGGAAAAAAAGAGGTCATTGTTCCCCTCAACTCAACACTCATTAGATCCATTACAGAGTACAATGCCCCTTTTGGAATGTACCTAACAAGACATCTACAGCAGCTGGAAAGGCCACAGACACACCTCACAAAGAGGATTACTGGCCTCAAACAGATGCCCTTCACTGACCATCTCAAAAAACTCCAACTTTACTCCGTAGCATATAGCCTACTCTGAGGTGATCTCTGCCTAACATATAAAGCTATGTCAAACCCAGTGCTGTTGGACATACTACACCTAAAGAAATCCCAATCCCTCCGAGCTACACGCTCTAGGGACCTAAATCTTGTCACCACAATAAACAGGACATGCTGGAGGGATTGATTCCTGTCCCAGACACTTCCCATACTCTGGAACAAGCTACATGCTTATGTCAAGCAAAGTTCTTCATTAGCACTCTTCAAGAAAAATCTTGATGAGTGGATGGGAAATTGGAAATACACCCCAGGGATCACTTCTGTGGCTCTGCTCGACAGTGTCACAGGAGAATAACTTTCTTGGGTGGCCTAAGCCAGGGAACTTTGTTGGCTAGGTTTACGTAGGCCTTGGGCCAATAGCCTAGTACCTACCTATGAACCTATGAACTTAATGTAATGTTTGAAATTGCTTTTTTGGAGCATTTCTCCCCGGGCCTCTGCTGAAAACAGGATCTGTGGAACCTAGTCAGACATTCCCGGTCAACAAATGTTAAATAAAATAAAAATAAATTTTTATTTATTTATTTTTTTTGTTGGAACAGCGATTTTTTTTTCCCTTGGAAAAAAATTGCTGTTCTGACACTTCGACTTTGTAAGCTTTCACTTACATAGGGTCGATTAATCACCGTTCACTTTTTTAAGCATCTGGTGATTTAATATAGACCCTGATAAACATATCATTATTTTTTAGAGAGGATAGGGGACCCCCTGAAAAGATCTTTCCTCTGTACCAGTGTGGAAACAATATGAAACCCATCATTTTATCAGTCATGTATGCTTTCTATTGTCAAGTTATCTGGCCAGGGGGAGTTACAGTGAAGCAGAACAGACATGATGGTCTACAGTGGCATCTCTCATGGATGTCACTGCTGGGCTATGTACAAGGAAATAGTATTGGGATAGTAGTTAGACTTGTTCCTCAAGGAAATGCCTGCATGACATGGTAGCTTATATGACCATGACAGAGAGATGCTATGCTTGGAGATGCCTGTGTCAAACATACATGCAAGCTGGGTTCCTATTATATAATCAAAGATGCAATTCTTCGAATGCATCTTGATCGAACTTGAAAGCACAAAACAGCAAAATAGCAAAATGGCATATAAGCGATTTTTTTTCCCTGGGAAAGAAATCACTTGACCACCTCCATTACGTTGATGTTTTCCTCACTGTAGTGTGATCTTGGAGCTGGTATATTTAAGTAGGGGGGCACAACCCCCCACTTCATGTCATGTTTTGAAATTTTTATTATTTATTTATATATTTATTTGTGGAACAGCGATTTTTTTTCCTTGCGAAAAAATCTCTGTTCTAAGTTTTCGGGATTGTAATCTTTCACTTACATGGGGATCGATAAATCAGCGTTCACTTTTTTAAGCGTTCGCTGATTTAATATAGACCCTTGATGTCTGTGTTTCCATGCTTGAGATCATGTCTTATCATGTGATGATTCCCCATAGTATTGAAATTATGGATGTGCCCCCTTTACTGTGTGTGATTCATTCAATTGTGAATATTGTATATTGCATATCTTGCAACAATGACTGCACCATTGTAGTCATCCGTTGGTTTTCCAGACACCTACTGTTCACAGTTCCATTTTGTGTGACATATCCTTGAGTTGTTGCTGTCTTGCAGGTACATGCATTCTAGATGTATGTACATTTTTTTCCTTATGACATGTATGTGTCACTGATATGCTTTGTTGCATGTTGCAGTATAGACATATGAATTAGTTTGATCTGGACAGCTGTTGTGGGTATGTATACCACAAGTGCCACATAACTGTTGGCAGACAAACACATGTGGCATGTTCATGCATATGGTTATACAGCAGTACGGCTTTCCGTTGAAGGTGTCCTTTTGCCGATGAGTGAGAAAATCAATATAACTGATTGAAAATCAGCTTGATGAACCTTACTAGCTTTCTCACACTGAGATCATGGTACAGTGGAGATCAGTAAATTTGTCCTTTCTCCACTGTAGTGTGATTTCAGAATTTATATGTGTAATTTGCAAGGGTTGTAGGTGGTACAGCTGCCCAGATGGTGGGGTGCAGGGAGGCCCCCCTCCACACATACAGAAACACTTGTTTAGTGTTTTTTTTTTTTTCTAGTGGATCATTGTTTTTTGATTTACATGGCTGCATTTCCTCACAACCTGTTATGCTTTCTGATGGCCATCATTCATACATCCCCACATGTTGTGGGTGGTGGAGTGGTGCAGCTGTTAGAGTTGTCACCTCACAGCAAGAGGCTCTCCACTTTAATTTTCAGCTGAGTTGCCTTCTGTGTGGATTCTGCATGTTCTCCCTGCATTCGTGTTGGTTTCCTCCGGGTGCTGCGGTTTCCTTCCACATTCGAAAGACATGCGTCCGGAGCGTTTCTTCCTGGACCTCTTTTGAAAATGTGCTCTGTTCTAGTTGGACTCTCCAAGTAAACAAATGTTAAATAAATAAAAATAAATAAATAAATAATACACTAAAGGTGCATAATCATGACATCACCACTGTCACCTTAAGGGCTGTTATGCTTCATGACATCACCACTGTCACATTAAGGGCTGTTATGCTTCATGACATCACCACTGTCACCTTAAGGGCTGTTATGCTTCATGACATCAACACTGTCACCTTAAGGGCTGTTATGCTTCATGACATCACCACTGTCACCTTAAGGGCTGTTATGCTTCCAGATAGTCATGTTTCATACATCCTCACATGTTGTGGAATAGTGCACTACAGGTATGTAATTATGATGTGACCACTGTCACCTCAAGGGATGTCCTCCTCAGTACAGTATTCACACAAGTCAAGTACGTGCCACGCAATGTGCCTGTGACACACATGGCATTGTGCTGCAGCAGTACTCTGTTTTATGTAGACATCATTCTTAATGTGGTTCCGGACTGATAACACTGTTATAGGACTATAGGATCATAGGAGGTTCCTAGGTAATGACCCTTTAAGCCTAGCCATTCCTGCCACAATGTTCCCAGTTATCAATGCCCATGGGCTAGAATGGCTTTGGTATATGCATGTGTCTTAGGATATTCTACAAACTGCCCCTGTTCAGAAGGGCCACAGGTAACAAGCCATGGGTGGATTTATGATTTGCCATCCACTGGTCCAAGTTGCATTTGAATAGGGTTAGGGAAAAGCTGTTTTACCTGATTAGTGAGCCTGTTCCAGAGAAGGGGTCATTTATTTATTTATTTTACATTTGGTTACTGGGAAAGTCCAACTGGACACAAGTCCTTTTTCAGCGTAGGCCTGGGGAGAAAAGCTCCACATATAACATATACAATTTCACAGGAATGGAATAACACAGTACCTTTTACATCACATAAAATTAAGATAATAACACTTTAAATTGTACAATTAAAAGTAGACTGAAAAATGATACACTATACACACTACATACGGGTACAGAGATGTAAACACCTTAAACTGTACAATCAAAATAATATTTAGTATGATATAGTATTATAATAAAATATAGAATACACCAAGTGTATATACTTAGAAGAAGCCT
>NC_056726.1:1497366780-1497501780 GCF_019279795.1 Protopterus annectens
AAATAAAACTGAACAGACAAAAAGTATCACCTCATTGTGCTGACCTAAACAAAAGGGGAATAAAATTTCGAAGGAGGTATCCAAACACACTTTCTTTTAGTTATAATGACAGAAGTTATATGGCTTCAGAACCTCAAGAAGCTAAAGATATCTTTTTGAAATTATTCAAAATCCTTCCTGACACAGTCATACAAAAGTAATTCTCCTAACCATTGTAAGTACTTTGGAATTTAACTGGTGATTTTACATGACATTGTAAATATTCTTTAAATAAGAGAAGTTATGACAAGCTTTACCACACGAATAAACACTCTGACTTTATAGTGTGTAATATCTGTTTTTATTGGTTTATAGAGATGATAAAATCTTAAACATCTTTATTCCAATATATGAAGGTGCCATAATTTTTGAGAAACTCCATTATAGTTTGTTTATGTGGATATATGGTTTTCTGTATGAAATATCACCCAAACAGAATGGAGGGAAAATCTTCTGGACTCTCGTGCTAAAGTAGCGCCACCAACCTGGTTAGAGTTCTGTTGTTTTGTTTTCTGTTCATAGTCTCAAATTATTTTCCCTCCTGTTTTGCCTGCATGATGACGTTATGATTCCCAAGGAAACTGTGACATGTTCGTCCTGTTGAAATCATCCTGAGTGCCGCTACGTTGTCTGCAACTTAACTGCTTGCTTCTAAGGTGATCGGTAACTGTAATTTGAATCCCTGAATATTCCGATCACTAAATACAATGTCTTCCTGGTTTCGTACTGTTGTACCTGATGAAAACTGCTAAGACTCTGCGCCATTGACTCCAACTGATTAATCCATCACGAAGTTTTGCAAGTAAGTTATTTTCTCTTGTTCAGGATGGCTATTCTGATTTATCCACTGCAAGAAGTTTGTTACGAGGTCAGGATACTTCCCATGGACGTACGGAAGTTTTGCTGCCTCTGTGCCTGTGATGCAGGCTATTTATCAGCCTGACTGTGAATTAACTTCCCTTTACATGTTCCATTACCTCAGTATGTTGTGCATTGAGTCAAGCATTTATCTTTATACTGTTTTATATATTCTAGTTAGTGCTCTAGGCACATAATTTTAAATGTGTTTTCTGATCACTAAATACAATGACTTCCTGGTTTCGTACTGTTGTACCTGATGACAACCGCTAAGACTCTGCGCAGTTGACTGCAACTGATTAATCCATCACGAAGTTTTGCAAGTAAGTTATTTTCTCTCGCTCAGGATGGCTATTCTGATTTATCCACTGCAAGAAGCTTGTTACAAGGTCAGGAAGCCTTCCACGGACATGCGGAGGCTTTGCTGCCTCTGTGCCTGTGAAGCAGGCTATTTATCTGCCTGACTCTTTACATATTCCATTACCTCAGTATGTCGTGCATTGAGTCAAGCATTCATGTTTATATTGTTTCATATATACTAGTTAGCGCTCTAGGCGCATAATTTTAAATGTGTTTTATTTTATTATTATCTGTTACACACTGAACCTGGGATAGTGATTAACTAACTAGGGGTCCGTTATTTGCTGTTGATCCTTCATTATAAACAAATAATAAGTCTTTTATTCAAGTTTAGGAATTTATATGTCACTTGTACTATTTGAATTTATATTTTTTAGACATAGTTGCTAAGGGCTATATGATGCCTTTGTTATAAATTCTAATGTGTATGATTCAAACACCTGAATGATAAATTTATATATAATAGAATATAAGAACAACATGATAAATAAAGAGGCTCTCATTTATTTTTATAATAACATGCTATATATTTTATTAATTTTTGAATGGATTTTAGATGTCACGTGATGTCATTTTTATAGTAGGACTTTAGATTAGTTTGGTTAGTATTCTTACTATTTAGACACCACATTTACTAGAGCCTTACTAATTAATTTAATCTAAGTGAAGAAGATTAATTAGTGTTAACTGTTTAGATATATTATTAACATAAAAATATTACAATTTTATATTTAACTGACAATACTCCATTTCATTAAACTACATATATTTTTAAGGTTTATGACATACATTTAACCTTTTTTCATATACATTTATGATTATCAGTGTTTAGCCATATTATTGTTTTATTAACTATATTTATGTTCCACTATATCTACTTACAAATTCATATCATAATGCTGTTTTAGCATGGTTTATTTACATTCATTACAATCATATTTACCTGTATAGTGATGATTGTATTACATCAAAATAATCTTTCAATACAGGAACAAAGATTATTAGTTACCTACTCTGAATGGGCTCAAGTACCTTTGAAAACCCTAGCTAGAATAATTAAAAATAATTTTGATAGGCCCAAAATATCGCCCATACAATTCATAAATAAATTATACAACACAGACAAGGAAATTATGCAACTCTTCACATTACTATATACTGATCTTTATTCCAAATCTTCTAATTTATTAGTAAATTGTCATATAAACAGTTTTCTTAGTTCTATAACATTTCCTACTTTGAATGAAAATCAGCAAAGTATTATTTTGGCCCCATTAAGTCTTCTTGAAATATCTGAATCAATTGATAGACTCAAACTTGGTAAGTCCCCAGGTCCTGATGGTTTTACTTCCGAATTCTTTAAATTATTTAAGTCAGTAATTGCACCCTTCCTTCTTAAAGTTTATAACTACATAAAAATAAATGACATTTCGGATCTTAATTGGAACACCTCAAAAACTATTCTAATTTTAAAAAACAACAAAGATAAAACAGACCCTCATAATTATAGACCCATCTCATTAATTAATTTAGATATCAAGATGTTATCCTCTATTCTTGCCAACAGATTGAAGAAGGTTCTATCATCAATAATTTCCCCACAACAAGCAGGTTTTATGTCTCACAGACATGTATGGGATAACACTCTCTTTGGAATCCATTATTCATCTTACAAAAAATGACAACAACCCAATATATGCATTAATTCTTGATGCATCGAAGGCATTTGATAGAGTGAGTTGGGATTTCCTCTTTCAAACAATGTCCTGCTTTAATTTTCCCATCACATATATTAATTTTATCAAAACCCTTTACAAAGAATCCTTTACCAAATGGTATATTAACGGATCCACATCACATTCTATAAAGATTACTAGTGGCACGAGACAGGGATGCCCCTTATCTCCCTTTCTTTTTAATCTATACTTAAAACCATTACGTTTATACTTAGCACAAAACACATTTCATAGGATTCCTAGGATTTTAAACAATAATTTACTTTTCTCTGCTTTTGCTGATGATTTAGTTATATATTTTCAAACTCCTATTACAGATCTTAAAAAAATAATTAATTCCATTGAGACATTTTCTCTAGCGTCGGACTATCACATTAATTCCCAAAAGACTTATATATTCCCCGTAAACCATCTGGCACATAAACCATATTTATTTCCAGTCTCCTATTTTCATATTACTTTTGGGGTTAAATATCTGGGTATACATATAGATCATAATAATCTGTCTTCATTTCAAAATAATTTACTTAAAATATGGATATCAATAATGTTAGACATGCATAGATGGGAACTTCTCAACTTATCACTTCTTTCCAAAGCTGCAATTATTAAAATGAATATTCTTCCCAAATTTCTTTATCAGTTCAACTCTTCTGATCAAATCATTCCTAAATCTTTTTTCGATAAAGTTAACAAAGAACTAGCTAAATTTTTGTGGTTCCCTAAAACAGTTAGGATTTCTTACTCTAAATTATCAACTTCTAAAGATAGGGGTGGTTTAGGTTTACCAAATTTGTATCTCTATTATTTAATTATTTCAGCTAGCAAACTACTGTCCATTTCTAAACTGAATATCATTCATTATAATCAATGTTCAATTTGGATGAAGTTATGGCATCAGTATATGTTATCTAAAAACATAAACCCTGTTGCCATTCCATTTATCTCCTTAGATATTTTGAATTCACTTAAAATCTCAAACTTTCTAAAACATAAGATCAAAGCATTTCAGGACTTATTAAAACTTATTAAATTTGATAATATTTTTCATCTAATACAACCACTTCATCTGAACCCTAACTTAAAGTTAGATAATGCACCATTTAATTTAACTAAATATCCCCTTATAAAGAATATGAATGTTTGGGATCTTTTGAAACACAAAGATTTGTCTTTGGCAAATCTTCGAACTACACTGAAAGTCAATTGTAAATATACTATAATTCTGCGGCAGTTAAGAGATGTAATTATGGCTAATTGTGCTTATATAATCCCAAGGGAGCAAGATTTTAATAATATTGATATGGTAATTAGAACATTATTATTACCTGAGAAAAGGTTATCAAAATCTTATAATTTGATAAACAAATTAATTCAAGACTCATTATGTCTCTTTTCTAACTTCTGGGACAAACATAATCCTCAGTTAAATGAGAAACAAAAACTCTTGGCCATTAGAAATACTTTGGAACACTCCCCTTTCAAGAAATTGTTCTATACTCAGTTGATGATAAATAATAATACTTATCATACTCCCTCCAAACTTAATAAATTTGATGCAAATAACTCTCCTTCCTGCCCTTGTTGCTTCTCTCCTAATGCTGACCTCTTACATATTTTTTGGTATTGCCAATTCTCTCATAAACTTTGGACCTCCTTGAAAGTAAGGTTACAGAAAATGGGGTATCACAAGTCAACTCTTTCCTGGGAGACTGCAATTCTACACATACCTAAGATACATCTGTCTAAACCAGATACACATGTACTCATATTTATCTGTTCTCTTATAAAACTTTACATTTCCAGAAATTGGCTTGACCGTACTAAATTGAATATGGAATGCCTTTAGAACAATGGCATACTTGTACGTTTCAGTGCAAAAAACTATGTTGAAAAGTCCTAAAAAAATGGCTTTAAATAATAAAGTTTTAGAAAAGGTCCTTTCTATTGTTAATTATGAATATTAGATTATAAACTTTTATCTTTTGTACAGTGTGGGATTTATTTATTCTTCTACTTTATTTTCTCATATGATTGTGGTCTCATTCTATCATTTGCATCCTGGTTACCATTTGTATATATTGTATATAAAGTTTGTTTTTGTGTTGTTGTTTTTGATTTTTTTTTTCACTTTCATGAGTTGAAATGTGCTTTTACAATGTTGTATAACTTAAATAAACTCCTAATTGACTATATATACAATGTTTGTTGGTTGATGTCTTGTTATATTCCATAATTTAATAAGAAGAATTTTGAGAAAACATCTCTTCATGGTATAACAGACTTATAACGCACCTCTGATGCACTATATGACCATCATATTGCTAAGTCCTATAAGTCTATTCCTCTCCTAATTAGACTTAGTAAAACCTGGCCAAGCTTCAAACATCACCTAAAGCAGTACCTACAAAACTCCAGGATTGGCTCTTGTCTTCCTACTGATTAAGCCAACCCACTTACTCATCCAGAGGGTACTTGACTTGATTTACAGATAGCACCAGAATTATACCACTGTACAAACAACAATACACATCATAATCAACTCATTATGATCTATGCCTGTACACTATGAACTATAGTCATGCAGCTGTGTAACTATACACAATACTATACGTTCTGTCACCTTTACAGTGTATACCACCTGTAATATCCTCCGCTGTCACTCATGCGACTGTCCAGCATTACTCCCTGCTGTTCTTCAGTCTCACTCTCCTCCTTAGACATCTTGTTTATAGACGCTGTCCTGTCGAGCTGTCCATCATTTTCTCTTAAACGATCCTTAGCCACGTTTACCATGTACCATGCATCTAACTTTATTGTTTTTCATTTTTAAGCAATCCTTATGAGTGCTAACATGCTTGCTGCATTCCATTATTACATTAATGCATTATCCATACAAATGCTTAATTTGTTGTATCATTTCTGTATGTGTTTTGAACTTAATTGGCTTTGGAACCTTTCTCCCCACACCTCTAGGTCTTTGAGTGCTATTCAATACCTCATATATGTCTGAATAGATATGAGACACTTTATGCAGTAAACCCCTTGTAAAATATGCATAGCACTTATCTCTGAATCCCATCTATGGTTTGTTAATATCTCCTGGGCAAAGTCATACTACCGTTTTAGAAAAACCACGAACACAGAAACCAAATAAAAATGAACGCCAAATAACAGGCTAAGAAAACCAATAGTCAGGAGTCAAAGTATTATTAACGTGTTTCGTTCAATTTTAATCACACTTGAACTTCGTCAGAATTGTTAATGAAACTTCATACGCTGTTTAAATACAAATTTAAAACAGTCATGTGACTACATCTTCCAATAATTATTTACAAACATAAACAGAAATGTGTCAAAACCAAGAACTGTACGCTTGTTTTTTTTTTCTCTTTTAGGTTACGCACCGAGGTTGTAGATGTTTGCACTACTAGATTTTTGTTTCTGTTGTAAAACTGACTGTGATGCTTTAATAACTGTATCAAAATCTATTATTACATTAAAGCACCTAATTTCTTATGTCTATTACTGTCTTCCATGCTCTGTGCCCTAGCATTTCATGGTTGCCTTCATTAGATCAAGTACATTTGCAGTTGCTTGTACATACCATGAATTTTAGCCTTTCTTAGCTGAATCTCCAGCTCAGGTCAATATAGTGACAAAGAGCTGTACTAGGACAGCAAATAGAACAACTGAGCAAAATGAATTCATACTGCAAGGGGGCAACCAACCCCCAAGATGCAGTGACCTCAAAGTAAGGGTGTGCAGTCTGAGGGTGAAGTGACTTGCCTCCTGCTGAAAACAACTCCAAAAAGTTTTTGATATTCCCTTTTCACCTTGTTTTATGTTTAAAAAAATGACATTTATGCATGCCTCCCCCAGACTGGTTCCCCAGATCCCCAACTCTCATCTGGTGTATTCTGCTTGTTCCTCCATTCTGATCTGATCTTTCATTGTTTGCACTACTCTTCCCCCATCTATGAGGCATTCTGTCATTTGAATTTCACTTTACAAAGAACAGATTGAACATCATTTTGTATATCATCGGTGTATCACAAGGTTCTGTCCTTGGCCCCTCCTTTTTAACATTTTCACCAACACACTCTGTACTTCCCATACAGCAGGACACCCTAATGCAACATGATTCCACTCTCATTTGCACATCTGACAACATGGTACACCTCCAAAAAATTACTCAGGAAGCTTTAACAGCCACTGAAACACGGCCTTGTATCTCACAACTTATGTGCAACCCAAAAAAGACCAAACTACTACATTTTTTCCCCAAATCCCTCTCTCATGAAAAAAACAAAACAAAATTTAAAGTCCTGTCTCTTGGTAATACAACCATTGAAATCACTTCTCATAGCAAATTATTAGAGGTGATAGTGAATGATAATCTTACATTAAACCTGCATATACAAAATTGCATTAATAAAAACTCATTCAAATCTAGGGATGCTTTACAGAGCCAAAAGGTTTCTCACCAACACAACTAAAACTACACTTGTCACTACTTATCTCCTCCCCACCGTTCTTTATGGTGCTCCCATCCTTACTAACCTCCAGGCTTCACAAAAATTAAAACTTGAACAATGCTATAATAAAGTGGCTAAATTTGCAGCAAATACGGCTTTCAGAACCTACCACTGTATAGCACAAAAAAGCCTAAATTGGTTAGAACTGCCTTACCAACTAAAATAAACACAGCTTCTTACCACCTATGAAATTATCCAGCATCCATTTGCCCGTCCAGCACTAAAAAACATCCTGCACAACTATGGTCCCATTTGGTCACTGTGATCTATTGACTAAAAACTCCTGTCCATCTACAAACCTAGAAAATCTGCTAGGAATTATCTGTCCTCATACAAGGTTGCTAAGGTGAGGAGCACCTTACTTGTATCCATCTATTCATTGCCCTCCCTCCCTCCCTCCCATCTTTCAAACCATTCTGAAAGACTTCCTAGCTAAAATCTGTCTCTGTTCTTGCTCAAAACCAGGATAAACATATCCCTAATTATGATCAAATACCTTTTCATCCCTTATACCTCCTTACTCTCCCTTCTTCACCTACTTCCTTACTGCTATCTAATTCTGTCCCCTGACGTTCTGTCTAAATATGTCATAAGCCTGTTTTTCCTTCACTTCATATCGCAATTCCTGTTTGTATTAGACTAATTTACCTTTAATTTCTCTACAAACTGTCTAAAATTTCTCTCAATATTAAATGATTGTCACATAACATATCAGTTCTTAAACAATGTTTTATATTATGTCTAATCTGTTATAATTATTCAAACTGCGGACATTTTTGCTTTTATTTTTGAAGATTGTAAAACTACTGTTCTTACATGTTTTGTAATAATTTGTAGCTTTTCTCCCTGAGCCTCCTCTGAAAATGGGTTTCTACCCAGTTGCACTTTCCTGGTAACCAAATGTTAATATATATAATAAATAAAATAAATACAGTTTTCAGACGCTGCTGTATTACCTTCTGAATGTTCATAAACTATCTTTCTTTTCTGTTCTTGATAGATACATGCCATTAATAGGGCATTTTATGTCTAAAAAGGTGTACAAGATCACAGAAAGTGATCAGCAGATAAACAGCAATTCAACAAATGAAAGCACTAAAAAAGGTTACATTTTCCATAACCCAAATAATGCATGCATCAAAAATGAAATGTCCATTTGTGCTCATTTCTCATAAAAAAGTCAACATCTGAAAATGCTCCAGCCTAACATCATTCACTGCCCTACAAGGATAATTTTTCCTGTCTTGTCCCATGTGAAATGGGATAGAATTAAATTGTACCTTGCAAAAGGGGATGCTTGCAATATTA
This sequence comes from Protopterus annectens, assembly GCF_019279795.1. Taxonomy (NCBI): domain Eukaryota; kingdom Metazoa; phylum Chordata; order Ceratodontiformes; family Protopteridae; genus Protopterus; species Protopterus annectens. The sequence goes on from NC_056726.1 coordinate 1,497,375,620, forward strand.
TTGTGTGTAATAACAATTTATGAGTCTCTGCTCGGTTGTATAGATTCATTATTGATGTGTCTAGTTCAAGTACTTAATTCTATGAGGTATTTGACTAGGAATCAAGACTCCTCTGTAGCACTGTTTTGGATAGCTTAAAAAGGATGTGAGAAAATATTAATAAACTGTAAGCATAATGCACTGTTTCCTTAATTTCATTCCAATTCCAAAAGTAGCAGTTTCTGTTTTAGGATGGCTAAAAATCAAATATTTAATAATGTGCAGGCCACAGTAATTACAAACATAAATCTACTTCAGAACTATTTTGAAAACCAAGAGCTCAACAGGGATCAGAAAGAGACAGAATGTGTTATTGTCCTCACATGTCTCCATAGATAACGCAAAAAGAATATGAAACAGAAAGGCAATATGCAATTTCATTCCCAGGAAGGTTAGTTACACTCTACATGAGATCCTTCTGCCTCTGATTAAAAGGGAATGACAGGCATAAAACAGATTTGTTATTGCCCTGAGCAATTGCAATTACTGAGGATTTATTTTTTTTTCCAATCTAATAGGGATGCAGATATAAAACAATTACTTTTGTATCACTTTGTCAGTGATTCATTATTTGGTGGTCAGGTCTTATGCTAGCTGTAACTTGTTCATAGAATTTATTCTCGGCTTTAATACATGCAAGCCAAATTACAAGGGAGGCAAATTGATAAGTCTGCTGACAGAAGTTTAATGAAATCAGACTTAAGCTCTTATACTGACTGTATGTTTAGGCTTCTGAAACGCTGTGGAGCAAGATGAGTGGTATAAATGTTATTTATAGAAATTATTGATACAGATACCTTCAGATGTCATTTTAAGAGTAGAATGATGTCCTTTATATAAATAATTTGTATTGCTTGACTCGTACTTGAAAACATTTTGGAAATAGCTAATGATACAGTGTAACTGCCTAAGTTAATAGTAACAGATGTGCCATTTACATCAGGTCCATGACTGGCTCAAGGACCTGAAGATGAGAGAATGATGTAATGTAGGGAATGGCATGCCGCCACAACACCAGAGTATTCGTCAAATCCTGCCATTGTTGCCTCCTTTCTGCAGGATGAGCATTTTATTTATTTAATATTTATTGACTGGAAAAGTCCAACTAGGACAGAGCCTATTTTCAGTGGAGGCCTGGGGAAGAAATGTTCCAGAAATGTTCCAGATGTAACATGCAATTAAATATTGCAGTGAGAGTAATGTGCCCATACAGGTGGACATAATGTATTGGGGTGCATGCAGCACATCTGGGGAGAGCATTTTATCCATCACTGGTCATCTAATCAAAGCTGTAGAAAGACTTAACCTAGAGAGTGAGGCTGTAGGTCTGATTAACAAAGAGTAGCCTACTTTGGTGTGTTTCAGTGATTATTCTGTTATGGAAAATGCCTGTGAATATAAGTGGGTGTTATGTAGAAACAATTTATTGCTACTAGATTCTTGATCAAAGTCCTGTTCAGTAAACTGTGGAAGACTATGTAAATGCCCATATGCACAGTTTTATGACTGGCACAGAAAGCCATATTTTCCCTGTGCATGTGATAAGCAAATTGTAAAATCAGTCCTCTCCTTTGTATGTGGAACATCTCGAAAGATATTGAAACATTGTCCTTCCCAATGCTTCAGTGGCTCTTTGGAATGTTCTTGTAACCTGCCATGCTTTTAACCTACCTAATGCTCACCAACACCATTCTAAACTACAGATGGTCCAGTGGTCCATAACCGCACCCCTTGACCTTGGACATCATAGAAACATGCAATCATCTACCATGATATTGTGACCCTGGAAATCATGGAAGCATGCATTCAGGTGCCATGATAGTGTGAACTTGGACAGCATGGAAGCATACAATCAGTTGACATGACAGTGTAACCTAGGACATCACAGAAGAATACAATCAGGTGCCATGATAGTGTGACCTTGGACAGCATGGAAGCATACAATCAGATGACATGACAGTGTGACCTTGGACATCATGGAAGCATACAATCAGGTGCCATGATAGTGTGACCTTTGACATCATGGAAGCATGCATTCAGGTGCCATGATAGTGTGACCGTAGACATCATGGAAGCATGCAATCACTCACCATGACACTGTAATGCATAGGCTATTTATCAGATTCATGGCAGGTGCTGAAAACAAGCATTGACCTCATAGTCCCAGAATTTTCCTTCCTCGTTTATTCTGCTGATGGCTATGTGAAAATTACACATTAACATAATGCACTTATACCTCTCGCTGCAGAAATACAGCCAAATATTCATCGTAGAAGATGTTTTACCTGGTATTTCACTTTTGTATGTCTGAACTATCTATTCTCCTTCCAAAGCAAAATCAGTCTTACCGAGGAGAACTGGTAAACAGAAGCAGCTCCAATCACTGCTGTGAACAGCTACTGACAAGCATGTACATGCATATTTATGTAACATGCATGCAATGTGTGCATGGCATCTCCTTTATGTGGCAGGGTTCCATAAGTAAAATAAACATACATTTGGCACATGTATATATGTGGAATGCAAATGGTGTGCACTTGGTGTGCATGTGAATGAATCTGCACATAACATACACAATGCATTCCCAGATAATTTATATGATGTTAACATAATGCACATGCCACACATTTCACATGATGCAACAAGTCAGATGAACATGCAGGTGACATGGAAAGTGCAAGCGACCTACTCTTTGCATGCATTTCACCTGGCGATCACATCCAAGTAAAGGAGACTTGATTCTGGCATGCATATGCCATGTGGTGTTGAAAGACTATAAGATACTAGTTGACTAAGGAAATATCACACATTTTTTGGTAGCATCTTTTCAAACACATGGGCTGAAAATGATAATATCTGCCTCTCTGATTTTGCTTACGACTGCATACACAATAGTTTTTCAGAAAGTATTTTTCACAGCCTATTACTTGTACAAAAATAATTGATGGCCCTTTAATTGTAGCAAGTATAGCAGGGTAACTTTTCCAAAGCAGGTGATCTCTGACATGCGCAGTACTAAGGAAAACTGACGAAGATAGATGATTAACTCATCCGCACTTTTTAATTTCTCCAAATGTCTAGTTTTTTTTTACATATCTTGATGGGAATGACTAAGTCAGGGCATGATTAAATTTCAATGAAATCAGTAGTGCTTTTGTCTTTGATATTAGCCAAGAGTGTTTTTCTCAGTACTGCAATGTACCCAGAATTGCCTCTTCCTGAGACTCATACAGGGCTGCATATACTGGCAGCATATTTAAATATGATTGTAAATTCTTTTTTATTAGATCTGCTGCTCCTACTACTATTGGAACTGTCTGGGCATCCTTCCTCCACATTGCTGTTGTCTCTGCATGAAATCCTGGCATTTTATGCTTTGTGTCTGTCTGTAAATAAAGCACAATAATTACTGGGTGTAACAATTTTAATGATTAATTCTACCTTTTGTCTTTTTTTGCTAGGACTACTATAGCTCTGTTTTCTTGTTGGTAATGTATGATTCCATGTTACATAAACGTCTTCATTGCTGATAATGTGTGTGGCTCATATCACCGATGTTTCTCACATACTTCTACACTGGAGTGTTTCCACAATCCCCAATGCAAGTCTTGCCACATTACTGCACATTACAGTATGCTGACCTTCAGTATCACACCCAGAAATGAAATGTGTAACCCTTTCCCGTTCTGTTTTACAGAACATGCATTTGTCACTTTTCTCCTATTTTTTCAGTTGAGTTTGTTAACCAATGTGCACGTAGCTCAGCAACTTGGATCACTATTAGCCCTTCATCTTTTGGCTTCAAGTCACATCCCCATAAACATGTCTGTGTCACATCTTGGTTAATACGGGGTTGTTGCAGAAGACCTCCATACTTGCCATTGTATTTGTGGATTTTCCAATTTTCTTTAATTCTGATCCATTTCCTTATAATATTTTGTTTTTGACACTTTCAGTTGCTTTCTGATTTTTATCTACTTCTGTTTTTCACTCCCACATTATTCTGAAATACTTCTAATAAACTCAGCAAAGAAATCGAACATAAATGACTTCCTCAGATTCAAGTTCTAAGTAAAAAATATCATATTTAAAATTTTAATCAATCAATGAAATCTCAGCAAAATAAATGTTTTTAGACCTCCAATATGTATTGCATTTAACTCTGTCACTGATATTCTTTAATATCAAGTACATTTTCAGCCTCTCCACCTCTAATAACTAGTTCAACAGCATCAGCTACATAAAATAAAACTCTCTTAAAGTCTTTGCACTTCAAGGTGTGCTTGAATGAAGCTTTCTTGACATTTTTTAAAAGCTCAACAATGTTCATAGGTTCTGGTATTTAATTTATGAGTAGTCCTCCTTATATAAAAGCTTTAACATGCCAACATTCATTCTGTAATATAAATCACATTATTGGTAGTGCTATGTCAATATTTATGGGTGGAGCAGTTAGTGTTGTTACCTCACAACAAAAGGTTCTCAGATTCAATTTCAACTAAGGTGCCTTCTGTGTGGAGTCTGCATGTCTTCCCAGCATCCATGTGGGTTTCCTCCCACATTCCAAAGACATGTGTCAGAAGTGTTTCTTCCGGGCCTCCAATGAAAATGGGTTCCTGCCTCAGTCAGAGTTTCCTGGTAAACAAATGCTAAATAAATAAATATTTAGGTGCTGCATAAGTTTTTTTTTCAATATTATTACAATAAAAAGGAGGACAGTTTATATAAATGCACTTTAACTACAAACGTTGCATGTAGAGGTCCCTTTGATTCTCATAGTTTCAGTTGTACAAGATTTTTTAGTACTTTCAAAATTATCGCTTAAATTCTTACTTCTTTTACAAATAAAAATACAAAACCAACCAACTCTATCAAAAAACAAAAATGAGCCGCACAAGACTGCAGTTCATTCACTTATATTTAGATACGTCCGGTACTTCGGCATTTCGCCTTCAAGGATAAATTACAAGCAAAACAAGACTCCATTTTATACATCATTGGCACCTGCTGATAGGGTAGAAAATTACATGAATGGTATTTAAAAGTGTTACAATTCCCTTAACCTAAAACCCCAAAGATCCAATATACAGTTCACATGTTACAAAATTCAAATGTTCAAATTGACTTCAACATTCAGACCCTTAGGGGAAAAGTGTGCCAAAATTAATGATCATCTTACTTTCTAACCTCAATAATTTCATAATAAAATCACCCACTCTCAACATACAAGGCTGTCCCAAAACGCAAAAAAACAAACTGTGGTCAGACCCCCCCAATGAACGGTATGAAAACACTCAGCAACAGGACTATTCTGACCTTGACCATTCTTTTGGTCTGTCCAATGTACCACTTAATTTTTTCACACCCACAGCTCAAAATGTACTCTACCCCACAAGAGCTACAATTAAATTGACCCTGGATATACATTTTCTACCATTAATATGACTACCAGTCAAATTCTTAACCCTATTATACAACTTACAATGGCCACATAGGGTCTTTGGGGTTTTAGGTTAAGGAATTGAAGCACTTTAAAATATGATTCACTTCTGTAAAAGTTGGTAAAACTTGGTGTCAAAGTTGTCATATGTGTTGAGAAAATTATTTATGCATTATATTTTATATGTATCTGTTGTATAATATATTTTGAATGAATAATTTTTGTGCTTTAAGATTGGGTGTGTTTTCAACAGTGTTTAATAATTAAAGAACTATATAATTTTCTACCCTATCAGCAGGGGGCAATGATGTATAAAATGGAGTCTTGTTTTGCTTGTAATTTATCCTTGAAGGTGAAATGTGAGGTACTGTATGTATCTGCAAATATAAGTGAATGAACTCCAGTCTTGTGCGGCTTGTTTTTTTTTTTTTTTTTACTAATAAAAATACCCTGATTATGATAAAATATATCATTTATCTTGGGGGGGTATCCAAAGTGTAACTCAGAACCATTCCAATACTGTATTTATTATCCTCTTCCCTATCAGCTAACTGAAGATTGACATTTTCATTGCACAGTCTATAAATAATTTCTCTACCTTTATACAACTCATCAATTATCGTATCTATTATGCAGGATGGATATCCTTTGTCTAAAAATCTGCTTTTCAAAAATAACATTTATCTTTCAAAATTCTGTTGTATACAACACAGTCTTCTAGCTCTAATAATTTTTCCCTTGTAATATTTGCCTTTTGATAAATGGGGTGCATAAAGTTAAATTAAAGAAAAAATTATATATATATATATATATATATATATATATATATATATATATATATATATATATATATTACTAGCCACTTCCTTTATGGCTATTGAGGTAAACATTCTGTCATGTTCCAAACATTTTCTAATTTAATATATTTAATATATATAAAAAAATAGTACGTTTGTCACAAGAAAAGCTAAATTTCAAAAATGTGGTAATTTTGTTGAGATCATCTTGAAAATCATTCTGCATTTTTTGCTCGCCATACTAACAGCACATCATTAATAAATATTAAGTATTTTTAACAAAAAATAAAACATATACTGTCATATAAAAACAAATCTTGCCAGCAACCCAACTAAATATTTGCATAACTGGGGGCCATTACTTTTCCCCCATTGCTATACCTCAAATTTGTTGGTAGTCATTTTTCTTGAACACAAGAAAATATTTTTTAAAATCAACTCAAGAAAAGAACTCCACAAATAAACTTAATTTACATAAAAATCACCATATTCCAATAGGTATTTCTTAAACCAAAGTAAACCTAATTTGGTTGGATTTACTATACTCAGACTTGATAGACTTGCTGTTACTGACCAATCATCAGATTCAAAATATACATAATTTAATGTTCATATACAATCAGCTGAATCAAGAACAAAGGACCTTTTCAAGTTTCCTAACCTTTTTTAATTTATATTCCACATAAATTGCCAAAGACTTGGTCTTTGAACTGGATTCTGAAACTATAGGATGCAGGGGAAGATCTGCTAAATCTTTAAGTGGCATGGGAATATCAAACACCACCCCTATTCCGGGAAATGAGACTGCCAAAAAAATCTTTCAACTGTTTGTCTATAAGACCTTGTTTGAAAGACTTTATCAGAAAAGTATCAGTCTGCCAATATCTTTCATTAATTTCACTAATATCAACTTTTTTATTAATAAAACTTATTACTTAACAAATAATACATCTTTGTCTCAAAAACACCTGTATTCATCATGACAAATGCTTCCCATTGTCCGTTTTCAGTATTCTAATGATACTATATGAGGACAAATTCACTTGTGATATCCTTTCTTCTTTGGTTAGATTAAAACACCTTTTCTTATTAGGGTTAAGCAGTAATTGTCTAATTTTACTCGCACAGATCTTTTCAAATGAATCAATTTTGTTACATATTGATGGTATAAATGTACTTGATTTAACAAACCCAAAATGTTGCTGTTGATATAATGTGTATTAAAATAAACTGCCAAACCTAACTCTCTAGTGAAGTTAAAATATCCGTTATACTTGCCCTTCTTGAAGGTACAAAACCAGGTCTTTTCCTTAAAACAGAAATGTCCATTTCTGACAATGTTTTATTTGATAAATTAATAATTGTAAAACTATCATTACTCAAGTTTGTAAAATGTCCTTCTAAAGGAGAATGCACTTCTAATGAAGAATGTTCTGTTGAAGTCAAATGTCATTCTGACGAATGTCTTTTATACTAACTGACTTTGAATGTTCTGATTGTGAAATGTTTTGGATTTCTGGATCCATTGATTCTACCTGCACAAATGAGCTACCCACATTTGGTTCCAATCCTTCTGAAGTGTCCATTCCCTCACTGGGTCCAACTTCAGAAAAACATTGTTCATAAATGATGTTCTCTGGCCTTGAACTAATGTTTGGACAGCATATTTCCTTCTGTTATTTCTGTTCCATGACTGTCTTTACCCTCTGTAATATGGAAACCATGATGTCATACTCGCTGGTCTTGCACTCATGGACTGATCACACTGAGGTCTAAAAATGTTCTTCTTCTGGAACTTGTTCCAGATTGGATTTTTTTTTTCTTTGTGTAAAGATTTTAATATTTTTAGCAGGAAGTTGGGTACTTCATCTGAGCCTATGATTTCCAGTTAGGAAATTTTCTTAATTTTGACTCAGTTTATGTGGCTGTTACTTCCTTTCATTTCATATACTGTACATTACAACTCCTTACTGTTAATTCTTATATCTATTTGGAATATTTGTTATGTTCAACAGGGTCTTCATAAGTACTTCTCCAAAATATACCCATTTCTTCTTAATTTTTGATGGTGTTGCAATTTCTTTTGTTTTGTTTCACAATTCTCTATAAAAACGTTTTTTTTTTGGGTGAACAATGAATTGCATATTTTGCACTTCTTTATATTTGTTTGCAGACCTTCTAAGCTTTTCTGCATGTGCTGATCATTTTTAGTTTATTACTAGAAATAGTGTATGATCCTGGTCTGATTTGATGCTGTGCATTATTTTTATTGTTTGTCTTTCTAAGTATTTTGATGATCTATTCCCTTTACTCTATTCTTCTAACAGTGATACTGCTTGTCTTAATTGTTTTACACTTTTCTTTATTTGATGATTACATGTTGTTTCTTTCCTTTTTTTTATCCATCTACATTTTTGGTAACATTTTATTATTAGCTTAGCTGCACAGTAATATCTAATTTATTTCTGTTATATCAAATAAATTTCTGTTAATTGCCCTGATTACTGTGTTCATCAGTTTTTCTACTCTTGTAATATTTTGCATCTTGGGAACCAGATTAGTGGTGTAAAAGTGCTTACCAAAAGAACAAATAAACCAAAAATAAGCTCCCTGGTAGTCAGTCTCAAGTTTGTTTATTGCATAAAATCAGTTGAGTGCTTTCATCAAACACAGTTGACTTCATCAGAACAAAAGAACTTTCTTAAAAAAAAGCAGTTTAAATAATATTAAAACAATCATTTAAACAAAGTAAAAATTAAAAACAAACCAGAAACTTTGTAATGGCACAGTGGAAACAAGCAGAAACTAAGCCCAATAATAAAACCAAGTATTTAATGAAGCACTTTTCATTATTGTAGATACAGTAACTTCATCAGATAACATTTGAAATTTTTTCCAACCACTTTTAAATAAAATCTTAAAAACATCATATGACATCATTAAGCCAACCAGAAAAATGCACTTGTGAGAATCACAATGCAGAACACAAAATTAAAGGGATACAAACCTTAAAACATTACTGTTAAATGCTGTAGCAAAATTAAATGAAACTTTAAATCTTAAAAGTAATCACTACACTACTTTTAACTCTAATCATTTTAAGCAGTTTTAACCAGTTTAACAACTGTTTGTCAACAACAAACTTACGCATACGGCTAGGTAATTCATCAACGCTGTCATTGTCACTCTCTTTAGATGTTTAAAACTAATTTTTACCTCCTCAAACTTTTAAGTTTTAACAGGCACAAAATATTACATGCCTCATTTAGACCGGGGTTACTAAAGGCATTTAATACTAACTGCCAATATAGTTCTAGCTCTTCAAGTTGCAATGAAACTGGACCTCCTGTTACATCTACTTGCACTTGATCAATTGCTTTAAAAGAAAAAGTGTGCCTTTCATACATTTGAGAGTGTCTAGCCAGGGCATTATCCATCTTTTTCCTACCAATAGCATACATGTGCTCATATATTCTGTCACGTAATCTACATTCGGTTTTGCCTACGTAGAACGCTGTACATGATTTACACTTAGCCAGGTACACTACAAATTTTGAGTTACATGTTAATTTAAGGTTAAGGTAGTACTTCTTATTATTCACTATGAATATCCTTCCTATCTCAATCAATTTACAAAATCTACACATACCACAAGGTAACATACTGGCTTTCCTATCCATTAGTTTGTGATGGTTACTTTCCAACAAGTTTTTAAGGTTGCTACCTCTCCTGAATACTATGTTTAGTGAGATCCCCAATTTTTAAAACAATCATGATTGGTAGAAAAACAACCAGTAAAACCCATAAATTTGCATAGCTCATAAATATTAATGTTTAAAATAAATTAGCAAAAACATGTGATCAATATGATTCACTTTCATGATGGTATAATAAAAAAGGGCTTATATTGTCCTGCTTTCTCTTTTAAAACTGGCAGGATAATAAAGTAGTTGTTCAACCCAGGATGTATATTTGCAGTCATCCTTAACTGCCACAACAGCTCTTTTTTACACAATGTATTTTGACAATCTCCCCTCTAGAATCTATCTGCACAACATCCAAAATGGCAAACTTAAAACCAGAAAAGCTTTCATAATGTAAATTATGTCTAAAGAGAGAATTAGTTTATTTCTTATTTTTTACATCATATAAATGCTCATATATTCTGGATTTGAGAAGCCTCTCAGTTTTTCCAGCATAAAATACAATACATATGTTGCTTTTCGTAAGATATACTAGTTTGCTAGAAAAACGGTTATCTTTCTTAAAAAACAAAGTATTGCCGTTTTGGTTAGCCAAAGTAATAGATGTACCTTGTAAAATGCATTGGCAGTAAGAACATCTGCCACAGGGTCTAGTTCCATTAAGGTTCCTATTAGCTCCATCATTGCTGATATTCCTCTCTAAAACCAATTTTAAATTCGGTCCTATTTTAGTTGAAAAAGTGGGGTTTTCACCCAAAACTTGATACACTTCATCGTTTGTTTTAGAAATACTCCAGTTTTTGTTAAGAATGTTCTTATTCCCATTGTATAGGGGACTGTATTGGATAACGCAAGCTTGTTGAAAATCAACATTTGCCTCACCATCTACAGCTGTGCCAATCTGAGGTGTTTTAGTTAATCCCCTACCTAGGAGTGAAGTATATTTTTTACCACATTCATCCAAAACTTCACTCAGGATAGCACCAAATAAATTCACCAGGATAACCCCTATCTAAAAACATTTCCTTCAAGTCTACAAATTCCTTTATCACATCCTCCCTTTAAGAAGTCATCCTGGCTATCCTGATGGCTTGACCTTTAATAATGCCCCTCTTCTGAAACAATGGATGATGACTGTTGTAGTGTAAATAACTATTACAGAAAGGTTTTTACAATATACCCGAGAAATTAAACGTTCTTTTCCCTTAACTATTTTTGTGTCAAGGTAGTGTATTTCCTTATCATGATATTCAAAGGTAAATTTCAAAAAGGTGGTGGTATTGTTCAAATAATCAATGAAATCAGGTATAGTCTGTTTTACCTTTCAACAAAATAAAAATGTCATCCAAAAACCTATTGTAAGAAAGAATCTCTGAAAAATATTCACTCTTGAAAATGTGTTCCCTTTCCCAACCCAACAACACAAGGTTAGCATAAATGGGGGCACACACAGACCCCATGGCTACACCCCTTACCTGCTGAAAATATTGCTCCTCAAAAAATATAATTATTTTCAAGACTAAAGGCCATGATTTCACATATCATAGTGATTTGATCATGTTGTAAATGAGAACAGGTAAAATGTACCTCCTTAAATATTACTAAACCTTCTTGTTTGGGAATACAAGAAAAGATCTTGGACATCAATGGTCAAAAAAATAACACATAGGGACTACAATTCAGATTTTAATTGCCCCAGGAAATCCCAAGAATCTTTAACCAAATGTGACACCTCTTCCACAATATGTGTAATCATTCTGTCTATATAGGCAGCTAAATTGTGCATTTTGAAACCCCCAGCTGTCACTATTGGCATGAATGGTGGGGCCACAATATTCTTGTATACAAGAGGGTAGTGAGACCAGCTATGTTATATGGGTTGGAGACAGTGGCAGTGACAAAAAGGCAGGAGTCAGAGCTGGAAGTGGCAGAGTTAAAGATGTTAAGATTTGCACAGGGTGTGACAAGGGTTGACAGGATTAGGAATAAGTATATTAGAATATCAGCCTAGGTTGGAAGGTTTTGAGACAAAGCCAGAGAGGCAAGATTACATTGGTTTGGACATGTGCTGAGGAGGGATGCAGAGTATATTGGGAAAAGGATGCTAAGGATGAAGCTGCCAGGTAACAGGAAAAGAGGAAGGCCTAAGATAAGGCTTATGGATGTGGTGAGAGAGGACATGCAGGTGGTTGGTGTGACAGAGCAAGATGCAGAGGACAGAAAGAAATGGAAGCAGATGATCCACTGTGGTGACCCCTAATGGGAGCAGCTGAAAGAAGAAGAAGACTTTAGGTATCCCAAACATAACCTGCACTTTGGGATGTGTATTGGAAAGAAAATCATAGATCTCTTTAGAAATTCTTTGATCTAATACATATTCATATAAAAAACTGTCACTACGTTGATAAGAAATGTGTATTTGGTTTTTGGAGACTTGGGGGAATAGTTATCAACATTAAACAAGATTTCCTGCATGACATTGGTGTAATCCTCAGAATTGAATTCTATTAGTGGTGCTGCGGTAGCGTTGTCACCTCACAGCAAGATGTCAAGAGGCAAGAGATTCAGCCTTATAAATAACAACAGGAAAAGAGTAGGTGGGTTGGGAAAAAATCAGGGAATAATCATTCTAGCTTGAAAGGCATCTGATCAAATTAAGCAAATACTGGAGCTCTTTCAGAGACTTTGGCTTATCGTTTCAGTTGGGGAGCAGAAACAAAGAACAGTGGTACAGAAAGGCACTGGAATGCAACTTCTAAGAGATACAGGTCAATGACCCCAAGTAGGATAGAATTTCAGAAACATTAGTGCAATGTTTTAGTGGGGGGAGAGGTAGGCGGAAAGAACAGGTGAACAGAAAGGCATTGGAATGCAACTTTAAGTGGGTAAATGGTAAGAAGAATATAAAACTGTTGGAACAAAACTAGAATATCAACAACTGTAAAAGCAATGAAGCACAAATCCTGAAACATTAAAACAATACCCTCACTACTGCAATTCTAATACAGTTTAAGACACCAGACTATGTAAAAATTTACCTTTAATGCCATTTATGGAAAACATGCAGCAGTGAATGATTAAATAAGGCTCAAAGTTGGCAGTATTTCACAGTTCTGCCACAAATGTGAATGAAACTACAAGACTAAGGCCCAGCATGGTTTAAAATATAAACAGCTTGCGGAAATGGAAATATAGTATAATGTGGAAAACTAATCTTCCCACAACTGCAAATTAAGCTAGAAACTAAGGTCCCAAAATAAGCTAAAAAAATGCAAACCGATACATTATTTGACTAAAGTTAGCTGTTTGTATTTAACCCTGTCTGTGGACTTAGTCTTTATTCAAACTTGTGGCAGAGCTGTGTACTGCTGCCAGATTTGAGCCTCATTTAGTCATTTATTATGGCATTTTTCCATACATAGTGTTACTGGTACATTTCCTCATAGTCTGGTACTTTACTTGGGCTGTGGTAGAATTGTAGTTGTGGTAGTATTGTAAGTTCTGCTCTACGATTGGTGCGTCAATGCATTTACAGCTGTTTATATTCCAGTTTTGTTCCTAGAATCCTATATTCTACTTAGCATTTGCTTGATTAAAGTTGCATTCCAGTGCCTTTCTTTTTATGTTGTTGCTGTCATTCCCGTGTTGCTTGTGTCTGCACCAGCCTCCACTGAGACATTAAGCTAAAGTTTCTGAAATTCTTACGTAGAGTCATTGACCTCCAGCTCAAAGTCCTGGTATTAGAGCTCCAATCATATAGCTCAGCCTCAAAGCACAAGAGATCTGGACAAAGCCAAAAATAATGGTGGGAACAAAGGACCAAAAATAGGGACAGAATTTAAATATCGCTCTTATAAATTCAGAAAAATGCTAGAATAAAAGTAATTTTGTTAGCATTCATTTTCTAACGGATATGAAATGTGAAATTGAAATGTATGTCATCATTTAGTGACTTTAATCTTCAATGATTTTCCATAATAACTACAATTTGTATGGGGAATAGACCAAAAGTACAAACAAGGATCTGGACAGTTGAAAGGTATGGCTGCAATCTTGGCTTTATTTGTTTGGATCCCTCTCTATCATATCTGCATTGCTGGTTTCTGTCCCTGATGATAATCTGACCTCCAAAGCCTCTCTCTGATTTCATCATTATTGCCTGTTATGTAAGCTATTTAAGTACTCTTCCCACCTATTCTTTAACGTAGATCCATAACACCGAGTGCCCACCCAGTAAGCCTGCATTGGTCTTCAGTAAATCTCCTTTACTACAAATTGTCTTCTGCTCATTTTTCCAGAGCACCCATCTGCTTGACACCCTCCATGTCATGTCCTCTTTGATAACAACAGATCACAAGGCAGTACCCTTTGAAAAAAGAATCAATTCTGTAACACCAGCACACCCTGTAACAGTTAGAAACTAGTCCAAGTATTTATAAATACTTTTTACTGTATTTGTTTTATTTTATTCTTCTTTACTACTGTTAATTCTTCACTGACAAAACTTCTACTGTAAATTCTTTACTTCCAAATGTTGAACTGTGATTTTTTTTTGTTCTACTTGTCTAATTTGTACTGTGGAGCTTTTCTCCCTGGACCTCCACTGAAAAAGGTCACAAGTTCAGACTGACTAACCCGGTCAACAAATGTCAAATAAATAAATAAATAAATACAACTACCTTTTATTAACGGATAACCTGCCAAACTTTCAAGCCCCTCCAAACCCAGACAACACAGCAGCATATGCAGAATTATTTACAGAAGGTATGTACAACTATGTCAGTGATTGCATAGAGGCGTCCGTGTCTACCAGAAGTAAAACTGAAACTAATTCAAAAAACAAACCACCCTGGTAAAATCCAAAATTAAACAGATTGTGCAACATTAGAAAAAAGTCATACCTTAAATTAGGAAGTGTAACACCAAAACCAATAAAAACTAAATAGACACAATTGGAAAGACTAGACATAGGGGAACTGAATAAAGTGGCTAGGATGGGGGAAGTTATAGCAGCTGTTAGGCTTATGAAGATGAGTACAGCAGGAGACCATATGGGTCCCCTACAGACTTCTTTTAGATGGAGGGGATGTGGCTAGACAGTTTGTTGTGTTGTATTACAATTATTATGTAAATGAAAATTCTGCCTTTGTCTATGACTGATGCTATTATGGTGGTGATCCTAAAATGAAAGGGTGATTCTGAAGATCTGGTGAACTTTCTATTCCTTTTATAATTTTGATGACAAATTGGTGGCTAGGGTGCTCACAGCTATGTTAGGAAAAATGCTTTTGAAGGTGATTCTTGGACATATTTTGAGGTTCACAAAGATAACAGGTTATAGAGACTATTGCAGGGTGGTGCTGGACATTGTGGCGTGAACAGATCAGCAAGGGAATAGGAAATCAGAGGTGGTTTTGTTTGATATACAGAAAACATCTGATACTGTGGAGTGGGAAAGTTTAGTGAATGCACTGGAGGAGACAGTGGGGAAGTGATGATCGTTGGGGGAGGTGAAGGTATTGTGTACATCACTTACTCTGTGCACTGCAATTAACTGAGGAGTGTCAGAGATCAGTCACATGACAAAAGCTACCCACTTAACACTCATTTCCTATGGAAAAGTTGGCAGAAATACTTAATTATTTGACGGAATAGTTTTAGGAAAGGTGGTATTAATCAATCTGAGGATTATTGTATGCTGTGACTAGAGGATGTGATGATGCTGATGCCAGCAATATTGGGAATTAAAGAGTGATTTGGCAACGAAACATGGTTATACGGAAAAAAATGGGAATTGTGTGAACAATACATACAGGGGAGGAATAAGGTTTAAAAGAAGGCAGGACTTAAATGAACTATGTAATGTTTGACTGAAAGTGATTGGGTAGATTAAAAGTGATATATACTGTTTGCAACTTGGAGTGTGTCAGTATGATTTGTGATGTAAAATGCTTGCAACTAGGATTGTGTTGGCGTGGTTTGTTTTCATGTATATAAACGTATGATTGCTTATGCCATAAGTGATGATTTAATAAAGATGTTTCTTGTTTAAAAAAAGGGGGCAGGAACTGAATAATTTATGTAATGTTGCTTAGGTTATATGATATATAGCAATACATGTGAGGCATAATGTTTGTTAATTTTAAGTTGTTAATACATTTTGATTACTTTTATATAAATGTAAATGTGCCTATGTCACAAGTGACAATGCAATAAAGGTGTTTAAAAAAAAGAAACAGGGCTATGCTTAAATTTCCACCACATAAAGCCTTTGGTAATAGCAGTTCATAGGTAGGTTAAGTGTGAATAGAAGATAAGGTTATCACTATTATAGGTAGGCAGCAGGCAGGTAATTTGTACCTGAGAGGGAGTGACAGAGAGAGAAAGAGAACGATCCAACTGTTGCTAGAGAAGAAAACCTGGAATGAGCCATGTAAAAGGTAAGGATTGTACGTCATAGTGGGTTACTAGGCTAACAGTCTGGGGGGGCTTTTAAAGCAAGGCCCTGTTTGCCAGCATCAGAATCAAACCATTTACCTATAAGGTGGACACCTTAACCATCATGACAACCCTGAATAATGCTTATTTGTTAACTAGGTAGGCCCACTGCATACAAAGAGTCTCTTTTCAGGGGTGACCCCAGAACATTATCTTGTTAAGTGACTCTCTCAAGGTCACACAGTAGGCAAATGTGGGTTGAGGGGAATTAGAATGTGTACCACAGGAACTCCACCTCAAAATCTCAACCTCTGTACCAGCTGCCAGCTTCTGCACTAACTGCCAGTCTAGTGAGAGTAAGGACATTCATGGAAAGGTGATGGTGGTCAGAATGATGGTCCTTTCCTTATTTATTTAGTGTGTCATGTAGGCACTAACCCGCAGAATGGGAGAAAATAAATACAAATTTCACAGGGCATGTCACAGGATCTGAAGTACATCGTTTGGGATGAGAAAAGAAATGCAGCAGGGAAGAGGCGATGTCAGGTATTGGGAATGAGAAGGACGGGGGGCCACATGATAGATGATATAACTTAGCAGTAGTTAACGTGGATATGAAATGCAAAACATCCAGGTATACATATCTGAGGTGGTTTTAGTGGAATCTGAAAGAAAACAGGAATCTAGGCAAGGGTGAAGAATATAGAAAAGACTGGATTGGAAGGGGGGAGAATATAGAAAACAATGGATTGGAAGGGGGGAGACTACTGAAGTGAAAAATGATAGTAAAAAGTTAGGCAATGTGGAAAACCGTTCAAATCTTCAGCAATGAAGCTGTGAAAAATGGTGTTACAATGTTGGAAATCTGAGATGGTAAATGAGTAAGACTTGTACATGGTTTGCTGTCCACAGAAAGAAGCTGGAAGATCATACACTTTACTCTGGCTCAGATCATATGGTGTTGGGAGAAGAGGACCTACATATTACATTATGCAGTAAAGGAAGGATGAAGTCTCCTTGTAGGGATAAAAGAAGAGGAGAGGCAGGAAGTGAAAAGATAATTTAGAAAAAAAGGTGAAAGGGACTGGAGCAGGGTATGAATTACAAAAGAAAGTTTTTTCATAGATGATATAGTATTCCAAAAAAGGGGTAGAAAGAATAATGGAGTTGGGAGGTTAAGTACTGGTGATGTGGAGAAACACTGACATGTGCCGTGTGTTTTTAATAGTGTTTTTTGTGTCTGTGTGCATGTGCATGTGCGTGTGTGTGCATGCATGTATGTGTGTGTGTGTGTGTGTGTGTGTGTGTGTGTGTGTGTGTGTGTGTGTGTGTGTGTGTGTGTATGTGTGTGTCCTGAGCTTCCTCACCTTGCACCTAACGCCATAAGGACAAATGTTTCATCTCAGTCTTAACTGTAAGAAAGTGTCAGAGCTTCATTTGGTGTCACTAAAGCGACTATTTAGCTATTACCCAGACAAGGCCATTGAACACAGCTGCCCATTTACAGGTGAGAACTGGAAATATGGCCTGGTTAAATCATTTACTCCAAGTGACATAGTAGGCAAGTGGAGGCTGAGGACATCAAAGACTACAGCAAAAGGAAAAGGAAATCATTACTAATACAAAACCCTAATTGTGCCTGTTAGACTATTCCTTGATACTCCAAATAAAGCAAACACAAACCAGGAAACTAAAAAACGGATCCAAGGCAGTAGATAATCTAATAAAGCGAAGAACCAGCAGTCTCAGGACAGTAAAAGTTTATTAAATGAAGCGCTTTTCGTCTGCACGAAATACACACTTGTGTCTTAAAAGCTTAAATAGTACTAGGCTCTTTGTTGATGGCTCTTTGTTGATGTGGCAGATCAGATTAAATGCATATGCGATACCTGGACTGAATGACGGCTGCTCTATTAGCAGCCTTTTAAAGTTGAAAAATCTGTCCAGATAACATATTAATGTGGTTACCTTATTTGTATTTATTTTTATTTGTATTTATTCATTATTTTTTAATTAATAATTTTTGTGTTTATTTTTATACACTTTATGAGTTGTTAATGTTTTCTCAGCTTAGAGTGGTTAGAAAATTATGGTGTTTTTATAACCATATGGTTGCTTTATGTGGATAATTTATTGATTTTAATCTAATAATGAGACTAATTTAACTTTTAAATTTCAAATTTAGGTTACCCTTTGTGTGATTGGTTAATAGGTCCATCAACAAAGAGCCTAGTACTATTTAAGCTTTTAAGACACAAGTGTGTATTGTCTGAAGAAGTCTGCACATGTTTGCAGACGAAAAGCGCTTCATTTAATAAACTTTTACTGTCCTGAGACTGCTGGTTCTTCGCTTTATTAGATTATCTACTGCCTTGGATCCGTTTTTTAGTTCATAGGTTCATAGGTTCATACTAGGCTATCTGCCCGAGGGCATTTACAAGCCTAGCCCATCGTTTTGTGGCTTAGGCCACCCCTTTAGTATGGGGAACTATACCCATTATTTTTCTGTGCCTCTGTCGAGCAGTGACACTGAGGTAATCCCTGGGGTATATCTGCGATCTCCCATCCATTGGTCAAGATTTCTCTTGAACAAGGCCAGCGAGGTGCTCTGCCTCACATGTACCGGGATTTTGTTCCACAGCATAGGGAGTCTTTGGGTGATGAATCTATCCCTCCAGCACGTCCTATTAATAGCCGTGTCAAGGTTTAAGTCTCCCCTTGTGGCTCTGATGGATCTAGATTTTTTGAGGTGAAGCATATTCATCAAATCTGGGTTTGACATGGCCTTGTATGTTAGGCAAAGGTCACCTCTGAGCAAGTGGCGACTGAATAGAGCTGGAGTTCTTTCAGTCGGGCAGCATAGGACAGATTTTTGAGACCCTTTATCCTTTTGGTGAGGAACTTTTGTGGCCTCTCCAGCTGCTGCAAGTGTCGGGTCAGATACATTCCGAATGGGGCATTGTACTCAATCATTGGTCTGATGAGTGATGAGTAAAGGGAGACTATGACCTCCCTTGATCTAGATGAGAATCCCTTCATGATGCCACTCTGGTGTGAGGCTATAGTGATCAAAGACTTAATGTACAGCATCTTTCAAAGAAACTCAGCATTTCTGTGGAAATGAACAGTCCATCCCAGCTAAACATTAAAAACATGCAGAATACTGGGCTCTAATCATGTGACCAGAGCAGCCATCAAATCTGCCATTACAGAGTACTGATCATGTAAACATAGCAGCCATCCAGATCTGCCATTACTGTGTACAGATCATGTGAACAGAGCAGCCATCCAATCCACCACACTTTGAGTTTATAAAACAATGGCATAATAAGGCTTTTACTTGAAGAATACCAAGCAATTAGTAATATGAAAAGGTAAGCAATAATTTGATACCTTCATTGTTATACAGGCAAAGATAGCTACTATGTTTTTCATAAGTGCTATAGCTACTATATCTATCTTATGTATTACTTCTATGCCTCATGTGGAGGTGCTACAAAGAAGATTAGCTCATCTTTTCTTACGGATATAAAGAAACAATTGGTTTACACCTACAATTGCTTTGTACTTAATTGCAAATATTGTTATACATTTAAGTGTGGTTGCACTTGGTATATAATAGATGGGGGGTATGGGTTATACACCAAAGTGATCTGCTTATTTTTATTAGGTTAGTAAGCCCATTCATTTTTCATACATTCGTTAACCAAGTACGCTGGTCAAATACAAGTGTCCCTTTTCACTGGTGACTTTGGAGGGCGATCTGGTCAACTGACTTATTCACAATCACAGACTAGACAAATGGCTAACAAGAGAAACCAAAGCAAAAATTAAACTCCGTGACCAGGCTTGGAACAAATGGAGAGCTACCAAAACTCCCCTAGATCGTATTAAATTTCAACAGCTTAGAAACTCCACGAAATCTGACATTACTAGAGATAAAAACAGTATGTTTGTATTTCTGTCACCTCCAGGACAAACATCAGACTAACCCAAAAAAGTTCTGGGCTGGATTTAATAACCTCCTCCATCCTGGTAAATCTTCTACCCCAATACCCGAGAAACTCACTAGTAAAGATCCAGAAGAAGTAGCCAATACCTTTAACATTTTTTTACAGAGACCATCCAGTCCCTAGCCAATCATCTACCTACTTCCTCCCCATCCTTAACTCTTCCTAACGACTCACCTCCTCTCTCCTTTAACCTACAAACAGTATCTACCTCCTATATTCGTACCCTAATAAAAAAACTGAAACCGTCCACCCTTGCGGCCGATTGTCTCCCAGCGGAATACCTCCAATTAGCCTCTGATTTCATTGCCTATCCCATATCAATATTGATTAACAGATCCATAACTGAGGCCACCATCCCCCCCATTTGGAAAATTTCGTACATCATTCCACTTCACAAGGGGCTCCTCACGAAACATCTAACTATAGGCCTATCGCAATACTGTCTCCAATAGCAAAAATTTTGGAACGGTGTATTCACAAACAACTCCTACACTAACTCACCATCAATAATCTACTGTCTATTACCCAGCATGGTTTTCGCCCCCATCACAGTACTACCACTGCCCTCCTCTCCTTTGTCGACTCAGTAAATAGCAACCGTAACAAAAACTTATATCCTCTGCTCTCTTTCTTGACCTATCGAAAGCTTTCGACATGGTTAACCACCAGCTATTACTCCACACCCTGCAAACCCTTCATCTGGACAACTTGGCACTAAACTGGTTTAAGGACTACCTTTCTGGCCGGCAACAAGCAGTCCAATGGCAAAATAGTCTATCTCAACTACTCCCTAACAACATTGGTGTCCCACAGAATCCATACTTGGTCCCCTTCTTTTCTCTGTTTTTATAAATGATCTTCACACAGTCATCCCCAGAGCCACCTGCATCCAATATGCAGACGACTCTACCCTGATCTGCTCTGATCTTTCTCTCCAGAAACTCCAAGCAGCCACCCAACAATGTTTTGCCAAAGTTGAAAAATGGTTCTCTGACCTGAAACTTATACTAAACCCAACTAAAACCAAGCTACTTCTATTTTTCCCCTCGTCTACCACTCCCTTAGCAATAGAACCCCAACCTGCTAATCCTAGGACCTTTTTTGTGGAATCCTTTAATGGCACCATCATCGAGCCCGTCTCCTACACCAAGCTATTAGGTGTCACTATTGACCACAAGCTCAAATTTGATATGCACATTGCCCAAACCATTAAGTCAGTTAACAAGAAAGCAGGTTCAATGTACAGAATCAGGAACTTTCTTACTCCTCACGCAAAATTAACCATTGCTCGTACTCATCTCCTTTCCACCCTACTATATGCCTCCCCGATATTTTCCTTCCTCAATAAACGTGAGCTCAATAACCTCTCTACCACCTACCATCATATAGCCAGATTCATAACAGGAACACCCTATCGTACCCACCATTGTCTCAACCTCAAGAAACTTGGCTGGTTAAAACTGCCCAATCTTCTTAAATTAAATCAACTCACGGAAGCATTCAAAATAATTAATCAACCTGACAAAACACCCTCGCTGAGCAAAATCCTGACCCCCTACACCAACTTAAGTTGCCTTCGGTCATCAAACAGTATTCAGGTATTAACCATCAAATCTAATAACATGGGCGGCGATGCTCTTTATGCTAACTCTATTGGAAAGCAATGGAATTCCCTTCCCAACAACCTTAGGCTCATGACTTCACTCAATCTATTCAAAACTAATCTCAGAGAATTCCTTAAGTCCCACTGGTTGTGCCCATGTCCAAACCCAGATTAATTCCTATAGGTCTCACAGCACCTTTACTCTCTTCTCCCTCTCAAGTTATTATCTAGCATTTTACTTCCTCCACATGTACCCATGTCATGTGACCAATTCAACTAATGATTTTTTTTTTTCAAACTACTAGCATGTATATATAGATGTCTTATTGTTTTGTTATCTTTCTAATGTAGTACTTCTATCTAATTGTAGTGTGATACTTTTCTTAATATTGGGAGCTTTTCTCCCCGGGCCTCTACTGAAAAAGGATATGTATCCAACTAGACTAGCCCGGTCAACAAATGTAAAATAAATAAATAAATAAAATAAATAAAATACATGAAAGGTTCATAGCTTTAATCCTCTGTGCTAACTGTTAGACACTAACATTTAAAGATGAATCTTGGAGCATCAGTCATTTAACTATTCAAGGAACATGACTCTTTAACTTTTAGTAAATGCTTAAAGTAAGCAAAATAGATATGAAAGTCAAACCTTTGAAATTTTGTATGAACTACTGACTGTGGAGAGTTCCAAAAGAGAAAATATATACTTATCGCTAATATTATTATATATTCAAGTGTGAATGCAGTTGGTATATAGTAGATGGGGGTGTGGGTTATACAACAAAACAATCTGCTTATTTTTATTAGGCTATTAAGTCCTTCCAGGGTGTGTGTGTGTGTGTGTGTGTGTGTGTGTGTGTGTGTGTGTGTGTGTGTGTGTGTGTGTGTGTGCATACATATATAAAACCGTGCAGTGGTGCAGTGGTAGTGTTGTATCACAGCAGGAGGTTCTCTGGTCGATTTTCAGCTGGGGTGCCTTCTGTGCAGAGTCTGCATGTCCTCCCTGTGTTCGTGTGGGTTTTCTGCGGGTGCTCCGGTTTCCTCCCACATTACAAAGACATACGTCTGGAGCATTTCTCCCTTGGCCTCTGCTGAAAATTGGCTTTGTTCCAAGTCTACTTTGCAAGTAAACAAATGTAAAATAAAACAATGTGCATCCTAACTATGCTAATTTTATTACAACATACTTAGACACTACATTATTTACAGTAATCATTGCTAAATATCTTAGATTAGCAGTTGGACATATTATCAAGAGGTTCCAAGCTGGTTTTATGTAGGGGATGCAAACTCAAGATGAAAATCTAATGCTACAATGCATTTTATTCCACAACAAGAAATTAAATATGATGAAAGGAGGTTTTGACTCTAATACTTATAAAGGATTTCCTAAAGTTTTGTATTGCATTTATCTATGATTTTCAAGAAAGCAGCAGCATTTTCCTGACAAGTACATCAAAACCATAAACATGTTATATGAGCTGGCAGGAGCACATGTTATAATAAATACTTTTATCTCTGCTCTTATACTGTTCAAGCTATCCCTGTCTCTGTATCTCTTATTTTTTTCTCTTGAACTATTTTTTATCAAACAAGAAAAGTAATCCATTTGGAATTAAATATTATAAAGGGGGCCATTAATATCACATCATTTGCTGATGATATTTTATGTACATGGGGGAGGGTTGCGTCAGGAAGGGCATCCAGCGTAAAAATTCTGCCACATAACTTATGGTACGAAAATTTCATATTTCCATACCGGATCGGTCGAGGCCTGGGTTAATAACGACCGCCACCAGTACTGTTAGCCAACAGGGTGCTGGCGGAAATTGGGCTACTGTTGGCCGAAGGAGAAGAAGAGGGTGAAGGCATGCCCGAAGGCAGGAAGAGAGGAGGAGGAAGGTTAGGAGTGCAGCAGTGAGGGTAGGAACTTTGAATGCTGGCAGTATCACTGGTATAGGAAGAGAGCTAGCTGATATGATGGATAGAAGGAAGGTTGATATATTGTGTGTGCAAGAGACCAGATGGAAGGGAAGTAAGGCCAGGTGTTTAGGAAACGGGTTCAAATTGTTCTATCATGGTGTGGATGGCAGGAGAAATGGGGTAGGGGTTATACTAAAGGAACAATATGCCAAGAGTGTTTTAGACGTGAAGAGAGTGCTTGACAGAGTGATGTTTATGAAGCTCGAAATTGATGGTGTAATGATGAATGTTGTTAGTGCATATGCTCCACAAGTTGGGTGTGCGATGGATGAGAAAGAGAAATTTTGGAGTGAGTTGGATGAAGTTGTGGTGAGTGTACCCAAGGGTGAGAGACTAGTGATTGGAGTGGACTTTTAATGGTCATGTTGGTGAAGTGAACAGAGGGGATGAGGAAGTGATGGGTAGGTATGGTATTAAGGAGAGGAATGCAGAAGGTCAGATGATTGTGGATTTTGTAAAAATGATGGACATGGCTGTGGTGAATACATATTTTAAGAAGAGGGAGGAGCATAGGGTGACGTACAAAATGGAGAAAAATGCACACAGGTGGATTATATCCTATGTAGGAGGGCCAGTCTGAAGGAGATTGGAGACTGTAAAGTGGTGGCAGGGGAAAGTGTAGTTATGCAGCATAGAATGGCGGTCTGTAGGATGACGTTGGTGATCAAGAAGAGGAGGAGTGTGAACGCAGTGCCAAGGATTAAATGGTGGAAGTTAAAAAAGGGTGATTCTGAAGTGGAGTTTAGGGAAGAGTTAACACAGGCACCGGGAGGCAGTGGAGAGTTACCGAATAGATGGGTAACTACAGCAAAACTAGTAAGGGAGACTGCTAGAAAGGTGCTTGGTGTGACATCTGGACAGAGGAAGGAGGACAAGGAGAACTGGTGGTGGAATGAGGAAGTACAGGAGAGTATACAGAGGAAGAGGTTGGCGAAGAAGAAGTGGGATTGTCAAAGAGATGAAGAAAGTAGACATGAGTATAAGGAGATGAGGCGCATGGCAAAGAGAGAGGTGGCAAATGCTAAGGATAAGGCGTATGGAGAGTTGTATGAGAGACTGGAAACTAAAGAGGGAGAAAAGGACCTGTACTGATTGGCTAGACAGAGGGACAGAGCTGGGAAAGATGTGCAGCAAGTAAGGGTGATAAAGGATAGTGAGGGAAAGGTACTCACAAGAGAGGAGAGTGTGTTGAGTAGATGGAAAGAGTATTTTGAGAGGCTGATGAATGAAGAGAATGAGAGAGAGAAGGTTGGATGATGTGGGGATAGTGAATCAGGAAGTGAAACAGATTAACAAGGAGGAATTAAGGACAGCTATGAAGAGGATGAAGAATGGAAAGGCTGTTGGCCCAGGTGACATCCCAATGGAAGCATGGAGGTGATTAGGAGAAATGGCAGTGGAATTTTTAACTAGATTGTTTAATGAAATTTTGGAAAGTCAGAGGATGCCTGAGGAGTGGAGAAAAAGTGTTTTGGTACCTATCTTTAAGAATAAGGGTGATGTGCAGAGCTGCAGTAACTACAGAGGGATAAAATTGATCAGTCACAGCTTGAAGTTATGGGAAAGAGTAGTGGAAGCTAGGTTAAGAAGGGACGTGATGATTAGTGATCAGCAGTATGGTTTCATGCCAGGAAAGAACACTACAGATGCGATGTTTGCTCTGAGAGTGTTATTGGAGAAATACAGAGAAGGTTAGAAGGAGTTGCATTGTGTCTTTGTAGACTTGGAGAAAGCATATGACAGGGTGCCTAGAGAAGAGTTGTGGTATTGTATAAGGAAGTCGGGAGTGGCAGAGAAGTATGTAAGAGTGATACAGGATATGTACAAGGGTAGTGTGACAGTGGCGAGGACTGCAGTGGGAGTGACAGATCTGTTTAAGGTGGAGGTGGGATTACATCAAGGATCAGCTCTGAGTCCTTTCTTATTTGCAGTGGTGATGGACAGGTTGACAGATGAGATCAGACAGGAGGCCCCGTGGACTATGATGTTTGCAGATGACATTGTGATCTGTAGTGAGAGTAGGAATCAGGTTGAGGAGACTCTGAAGAGGTGGAGATATGCTCTAGAGAGCAGAGGAATGAAGGTCAGCAGGGCTAAGACAGAATATATGTGTGTAAATGACAGGGAGGGTAGAGGAATAGTGAGGATTCAGGGAGTAGAGTTGGTAAAGGTGGACGAGTTTAAGTACTTGGGATCAACAGTTCAGAGTAATGGTGAATATGGAAGAGAGGTGAAGAAGAGAGTACAGGCAGGGTGGAATGGGTGGAGAAGAGTGTCAGGAGTTATTTGTTACAGACGGATACCAGTAAGAGTGAAAGGGAAGGTCTACAAGACAGTAGTGAGACAAGCTATGTTATATGGGTTGGAGACAGTGGCATTGACAAAAAGGCAGGAGTCAGAGCTGGATTTGGCATAGTTAAAGATGTTAAGATTTGCACTTGGTGTGACTAGGATGGATAGGATTAGGAATCAGTATATTAGAGGGTCATCTCATGTTGGACAGTTTGGAGACAAAGCAAGAGAGATGAGATTGTGTTGGTTTGGACATGTGCTGAGGAGGGATGATGGGTATATTGGGAAAAAGATGCTAAGGATGGAGCTGCCAGGTAAGAGGAAAAGAGGAAGGCCTAAGATAAGGTTTATGGACGTGGTGAGAGAGGACATGCAGGCGGTTGGTGTGACAGAGCAAGATGCAGAGGATAGGAAGAAATAAAAAGAGATGATCCACTGTGGCGACCCCTAATGGGAAAAGCCAAAAGATGATGATGATGATGACTACGCAAGCCTAACTTAAAACCTTGAAATTATAGCGTCAAATTACAAAATGAAAACTGACAAATGCAATCTTTTCTGCGAGGTATTTGTGTCTCTTAAAAACTATGACAATCTTAAATCAAAGATCAATATCTGATTAGATGAGCTTAAATACTTAATTGTTAAATACAAAACTGACTGGAGTATAGTTACACATACTAATACAGGCCATATAGCAAGTACTATTAAAAAGACTTGGAGTTGGTGGTCTTGATTCAAGTTCAATTTGCTGGTGAGGGTTTCAATAATTAAGATAATTGTTTTCCAACATTGTTTTATTTCTGCAATGATACAATCACTCTTAATTCTCTGGTATATTCTAAAACAATAACCAAAGTTATTGTAAACTCTATATGGAACACACAGAGACATGAAGAAACATTCTTGTGGATTCATTAATGGAGTCATGGCCAAGTCGACACTATTTACCTTCTTAGTGCAATGAGCAGCATTGCTATTCATGCTTTCTGGTAGCTATGGCACACACCATGATGAGGGGCTTCTACTCATGGCCACACTACAGGCTCATGGCCAAATCATGGTCAGCTGCCTTGCAGCCACATCTAACTACATGATGTAAACAGACAAGTATGCACGAGAAGTCATACTATCCAAAGTGAGTGCATATGCAGACATCTGTAGTGAGGATGTACTCACCATCAACAGAAAAACACAAAAATATATGAATAATGAAAAGTCAAACAACACAAACACTGATGGCCAGATGCATTTCAGTAACTGATGTCATGGAGAGGGTGAACATTAAGGTGCAAAGTGATTTGTGTAATAAAACATTACATGGAAAGGAACTACATACAAATGTGTAATGCAATAATACTGGCATTTAAGACAGCTTGAATTATACATGGGAGATGCGGGATGAGAAAGTACTACAGTAATGTGATGCAACAACATGCACCATATCTAGCAACAACAGGGGGTGTTGACATGCACTCATACTACACCATGATGGCAAATTAAAACTGAAAAATGTATGTCTGCAGTAGGTCAGTGCAACACTGCAGTGTCCACATTAGCATATCCACATTATAACATTAAGGTGAGATACTGCAGATGCCATAGAAACTGCAAGGGTTATAAAAACGGTTCCACTTGAAACCATTGAATGTTCCGAACATCGAAGTTCTGATCATTGAGACCAGAACATCGATGTTCAGAACATCGAAGCTTTAAAGTTAACCACAGAAAAAGAAATAAACATTCAAAAACTATTTTATGCAGGGGGGCCCCCTATGCCCCCCACACACCCCTACTTTAATATTCCAACTCCGAGATCCCACTACAGTGGGGTAAGGGAAATCTCCCATTTACTGCTATATGTGGTAGTGCTAAACGGGAGATTTCCCTTACCCTACCTGCAATGCCAACACTCAGATGGCACACACACACACACACACACACACACACACACACACACACACACACACACATACACACACACAAAACATGCAGGGCACCTTGCTGCCATGCATATACACCCAAATGTTAACATTTTTACTTATCTGGCACTTCCACTTTGAACCTTCGATGTTCTGAACATCGATGTTCTGGTCTCGATGATCAGAATTTCAATGTTCTGAACATTTGATGGTTTCAAGTGGAACCATAAAAACATACCTGTGTAATGTTTCTCATGTGCTTATGGAATGTTATAAAAAAAACAAGTAACAGACTTCAAGGGAAACAACTCCCACATTGTAATGTATCATATAAATGCGTTAACAAGGGTTAGTAGTGAACTGCTCATTCTGTAAATCCTGTACCAAACATCATCCATCCCTGCAGAACCACAATTAAATAGTAATTAATAGCACATAACCCCCAACTGTCCATCTTAATGAACTCAAGATAAATTATGCTAAGACAATACCAACGTAGTCCACATAATGTATCCACTCATGACAAGATGGCTTATATTCTTGGGAATGTAACAAATGAACACACTAAAGGTGAAAAATCCAAGGATGAGACTGAAGCTTTGCATTTGTCAATGAGATGGTTAAGACTAATGTAGTAGTAGGGCATAGTATACAAACAATGGGAACAAAGGGGATTGCAATAACAGATTCCTAGGGTATGGAACAGTTGATATCAGAATGCATAAAATGCACATCTCTGTGTTTGAATCCCTGACTTTATCGAACAATGTACTTGCTAGAGTAAGGTATTAGCAAGACATACTAACAGAGTTGTTATAAAAAGGGGGGCTTCAAAATATATTTCAGAGGAACTAGGTTATACCAGGCAAACAAAATGCAGAAACCTGGGTTTGAACTCACAACCTTTTACAATGATAATGCAAATTCATTCCATGACTAAAGTGCACCACAAAAGGTATCCTTAAGAGGTATGAATACACACAGACATGCAAAGTAATAATAATGCTGCAGAATTTAAAATGAACAGAGAAAATGACATAACAGAGGTATAAAGTGAAAGTCACAATCCCCTTAATGTTTTAGTGAGGCATGGGATCTGCCAGATGAACATACATTATTACTTAATTTTGCACTTACAATGCATTATTACTACATGATTATGAGGGTTGTCACTATTCCACAAATTAGATTATCATAAATTTGAACATCTGCCTGCTTAACTCCCAGTCCTTTGAGTTGTGCACTACCTATTTTTGCCACATAATAAGTTCATAGGGGCCCTAGGGCCTATACAAGCCTAGCCATAACAATTCCCTGACTATTTCTTCCCACAACATTTACTTCCCTGGATCCCTGTCTAGCAGGGTGACTGAAGTGATCCCTGGGTGAATTTCCTATCTCCCATCCAATCATCAAGGTTCGTTTTGAAGTGGACCAAATAGGCTCTCTGCTTGACATGTATGGGCATGTATTATGCAACATTTGTCATAAAACACACATTAAAATGAATATCATCTACAAAGAATATGAGTAAACAGACCCATGGTTAAAATCAGTACTCGATTTCAGGGTTCAGAACTATTCTCCCCATGAAAGTGTCACATCCAAGCAGAATCTGTCAAAAACATCCATTAACTAAAATGATATTGCACATCAGCAGTTGTTTGCATACTGATAGAATGGGCACGAGACTGGACTTGCATTTCTGCCTATTTAACTCACATTCTTTAAATAAGGGAACTACCGACAGACTCTACAAAACTAGTTCTACAGTAGTTGTCAGAAATATATACATGCATATATCTCAGGGGAAAACATTATGGAATACTGAAAAATGAGCATTGTAGAGCAGATTCCAGTAATTGTTTGATCTTAAGTCTCAACATACCTTATTGACAACTTGAACATTACATCAGGAGAACCTTGAATGATGAAAGATGTAACCTTTAGACATAATAAATGTGTACTCTTGCCTATATCAGTACTGTTGTCTTTCCCACATCAAGACTGTACTTCATAGTGTAACAATCAATGTATCTAATTGCCTGAAAGCATTTTTTTCAGTTTTTGCCACAGGATAACAAATTATAGTTTTCCTAACGTTGAAAAGTGATTCTATTCTTTGCTAACTGTTATACAATGAAATATACAACATGTAAATGACATAAGTGGACATAGGTACAGCACTTACAGAATCAAAACCCACCATTTTTCAAACAACCTTAAACCTGTTCACCTCACTTCTGTTCAGAAAGCCATTCTTTCATGTCACCAATTGCTTTCTGTACATGGAGACAATGTACACTGCACTGCATCCAGACTACTGCCTGTCTAACTCACAGTCACTTGACTTATACGCTAACAGACTACAACATAGAAAAACTTGTACAACAGTTGTCAGGAAGCACATATTTAAGGGGATACCATCACTTGTATGTACGAATGCATATAGCCAGGCTTTAAAAGAAGAGTACAACATTCAAGGCATTAAACCCCTCTCTATATGACAGTGTCAAAACCAAGTACAATTTCAACATTCAAGACATTAAACCCCTCTCTATATGACAGTGTCAAAACCAAGTACAATTTCAACATTCAAGGCATTAAACCCTCTATATGACAGTGTCAAAACCAAGTACAATTTCAACATTCAAGACATTAAACCCCTCTCTATGACAGTGTCAAAACCAAGTACAATTTCAACATTCAAGACATTAAACCCCTCTCTATATGACAGTGTCAAAACCAAGTACAATTTCAACATTCAAGGCATTAAACCCCTCTCTATATGACAGTGTCAAAACCAAGTACAATTTCAACATTCAAGACATTAAACCCCTCTCTATATGACAGTGTCAAAACCAAGTACAATTTCAACATTCAAGGCATTAAACCCCTCTCTATATGACAGTGTCAAAACCAAGTACAATTTCAACATTCAAGGCATTAAACCCCTCTCTATATGACAGTGTCAAAACCAAGTACAATTTCTCACATTATATCATTCACTAAGCTGCTAGTAAATGTCACCAATTGATAATCACATATTGATACAATTTATTTATTTATTTATTTATTTACATTTGTTGACCGGGAGTGTCCGACTGGACGTAGGTCCATTTTCAGCGGAGGCCAGGGAGAAAAGCTCCACAGTTAATATAAACAGACAGTAGTTACATTGGATTACATAGCAATTAACAATTTAACATAGCAAGTACTTACAACATATTTACAGAATAAGAACATAGTACATCAGTAGACAACTAGAATCTTTATCTGTGAAGTACATAACAGACATTAACAAATGTTACAATAAGAAGTTCCTGCTGTATAATAAGTACTAGGCTTATGAGCATCTGAGCTGGCTATAATCAAGGTAGTTAGTGGAGTGGAAAGAAAGGTAGTGGTTGGATGGGGTGGGTGATATTAGAGTGGGAGTTGCAAGGGCATAGCCAGCATGTTTTTAGGTGCGCTTTTAGTAAAGTTTTGAAGTGGGTGCATGATGGTATGGAGGTAATTGTGGATGGAAGGGAGTTCCATAATTTGGCTATGGTGCAAGTGAATAGTGCTTCACCAGCAGAGTTATTGGCTTTACTGATCTGCAAGTGATTTTTGTTGCTGGATCTTAGTTGTCTGGTGGTAGTATAGGGTTGGAGTAGATTCTGGAGGGATGGGACATTTAGTGGATGGTTTACTAGTTTGTGGGTGAGTGAGAGTTGATACCATTGAAGGAGGTGAGGGAGTTCAAGCCAGCCCAGTTCAGCAAGTGAGAGACAGTGGTGACTACGGTAGGATGCCCCTGTGGCGAATTTGGTGATTTTGTTGTAGTAAGTCTCTAGCTTGTTTAGATCGCATTGCCTTAGGTTGGTATATATTGGATAGGCATAAAGTAGGGTGGAGATAAGGTGGGAATTTGCTATTGAAATCTTTGCTGCTTTGGTGAGAAGTTGCTTATTTCTGTATAACACTCCTAGTTTTTTGTGGACTTTTTTTATGGTCATGGATATGTGAATGTCAAATTTTAGTTTATTGTCTATTTCCACTCCTAGCGATTTGGTGTGTTCAGTTGGGTATATAGTGGTGTTGTCTTTTGCTGTGATGTTAAAGTGAGAGTTGTTTTGAGTATGTTTGGTGAGTTGAAAGATGAGTAGTTTACTTTTGATTAGGTTGAGTATTAATTGGGCATCAGGTAACCAAGTTTCAACATAGGAAAAGGCTTCCTGTGTGACTTTTTGCAGTTTGGGTAAGGACTGGGCTGAGCAGATGATGGTCGAGTCATCTGCATATTGTATGAGTGTGCCATGTTTGATGGTAGAGGCTAGATTATTGCTGAAAACAGAGCAGAGTAGGGGTCCAAGAATGGATCCTTGGGGAACCCCTATGGAAACAGGTAGTTGGGGAGGTATGTCATTCTGCCATACAACAGATTGTTGGTGGTCAGACAAGTAACTCTGAAACCAGTTGGTGACTGATTGACAGAAGGATAGGTTATTGAGGACAGAGATAAGTTGTTTGTGTGGGACCATGTCAAATGCTTTAGATAGGTCTAGAAAAGTAGCAGAGGAGAGATAGCCATTGTTTTTGTTCTGAAGGATAGTGTTAGTAAAAGAGAGTAAGGCAGTGGTGGTGCTATGGTTTGGTCGGAAACCATGCTGAGTATACAATGTACACTTCATTGAATTACATATTGATACAATGTACACTTCATTGAATTACATCTCCTATCTACCCAGCTCACATTTTCTTGACTTGTGCACTGACTATTGATGCCACAGAAGAAGTCGTGTAGCAGTTGCCAGACAGCACACATTTGAAGGGTTACTATCACAATTGTGTGCAAATAAATGTGGCCATGGTTAAAAGGGAGTATAATACATGGGAGATAAAAACCCTTCACTTGTAAAAGTATCATAATCAGGCAACATTTCACATATCACATTTGTTCACTAAACCGTTAGGACATGTTGCCAGTTGATGTTTGCATACACTATAGTATGCAGCTCACTGGATTTGAACTCCTACTTGTCTAACTCACGTTGCCTTGACATGTGCAATAGTGACTGATGTCACAGAAAAAGTCATACAGAAGCTGTCATACATCACACATTGGAGGGGTTACTATCATAAATGTGTATAAATGAATATGGTCAAGGTTAAAAAGAGCACAACATGTAGGGCATTAAACCGTCAACCGTGACTGTGTTAAATTCAAGCAGAATTTCTCACAGCACATTGTTCACTAAGCTATTAGAGCATGATACCCATTGCTCTTTGCATACTGATACAACATGCTTCTCACTGGATTTATGCTCCTACCTGCCTAACTCACATTCACTTGACATGTGCAATAGTGACTGTTGCCAAAGAAAAAGCCATTCAGAAGCTGTCATACAAAACACAGAAGGGTTACCATCACAAATGTGTTAAAATTAATATGGTCAAGATTAAAAAGAGTACAGCATGCAGGGCATTACACTTTTCACTTGTGAAAGTGTTAAATCCAAGTACAATTTCTCACATCACATGTTCATTCCACCTTTAGGGCAGAATACCCATTGCTGTTTGCATACCGATACAATGTACAGCCTACTGGATTTGAACTCCTGCCTCCTAATTCACACTTTTTTGATGTGTGCACTTGCAACCAATGTGACAGAAAGAGTCATGCAGTAGTTGTCACACAGCACATATCTGAGAGGTTACCATCACAAGTGTGTGTGTGTGTGTGTGTGTGTGTGTGTGTGTGTGTGTGTGTGTGTGTGTGTGTGTGTGTGTGTGTGTGTGTGTGTGTGTGTGTGTGTGTGTGTGTGTGTGTGTGTGTGTGTGTGTGTTCGTGTGTGTGTAGCCCATGTTAAAAGAGAGTAGAACACTTAGGGCATCAAAATCCTCTATCTATGAAAGCAAGACAACCAAGCTGAATCACATCACATTTGGTCACTAAGTCAGAGAACAATTTATAAAGAAGTTGGCAGAAAGCATGCAGTTGAAAGGGGTGTATAAGCAATGCTACATGGACAGAAGCACTTGATGGGTCATAACCCTCCATATACTTGACTTCTGAACATCACAAAAAAAGTATAATAAACCATGGAAGCTATCACAGTACACTGTTACAGTAAGAACTGTCTATACATGCCTATATTAATTTTGCTTTCTGTTGTGCATTGACACTAAGCTCATCTGCACCATGATCAGCATATCAATGCACCTGAAGACACATTTTTTCAGTCTTTTCCATAGGACATTACTTAAATATAAGTAGTCATGCTACTCAATGCCAAGCGTCACACAACAGTAAATGTGGAAAGAGTAATTTGTTGGACTGTCCAGACTCTTATGTCCATGTGTGTGATATGATTAATGTGTTACATCAGATGAAACAGCATGTTAGGTAATGATATGTGTGTGTGTGTGTGTGTGTGTGTGTGTGTGTGTGTGTGTGTGTGTGTGTGTGTGTGTGTGTGTGTGTGTGTGTGTGTATAAGAGTGATACAAAGTACACATTACTGGAGTGGGGGTAAGACATATGCTGCACATTAATGCTGTATCAGGTAAAGATAAAGAGGAACTTGTACTGTCTTGTGTCTGACAAGTCACAGATAAAGAAAGTGTTCAAAGGGGGAAAGCAAATATGATGGCAAAAGGTCTGAGATGGATGGTGGTAGGTGACAAGGACATATAACACACAGTGTATAACCTATATATTTAACATTGATTTCTTCCATACAAGGGCAGTATGCAGCACTGTTATTTAGTCTGCTTATATGTGCTCAGCAGTGATTAACTGCAGTTAAATTTATACCATTTCATTTACCAGGAAAGTTCTACTGGGACAGAGCCCATTTTAAGCAGAGGCCCGAGAGAAACTCTCCAGACACATGTCTTTGGAATGTGGAAGGAAACCCATGCGAATGCAGGGAGGACATGCAGACTCTGCACAGGAGGCACCCCAAGAATCAAACCTATGAACCTCTCACTGTGAGGTGCCAACGCTAACCACTACACCACTGCACCACCCTACATGTAGAACGATATCACAGAAAACATGCAAAGGATTTCATTATGAATTTTTGTGCTACCATTCTGCAAATGTCCTACTTTTACCTATACAATGTCAGATAGTTGCATAATGAACAGAAAAATTGTGAAACAACATCCCACCCTCAATGACTTACAAAACTGCTCCCAGTGCATTGGAATGGACTCCACATCTTATTTTTAGTTTGAGCCATAAAAGTATAAATAAATAACAGCGAATTGGTATTATTTTCATTGTGTTAGGATTATTTTCTGGTGCACAATAATTATTGCTCATGTCTATGACTGATGGCAATGCCATAACACACACAAAGACGTTTTCTTCATTTTTGCCATAGGACAACAACTAGCAATAGGTTCTGCTGCTCAGTGCCAGCAGCATGTAAATGATAAGGACTGACATAGCTATTTCTGTTTATAAGCTTCTTATGGTCAAGTGTTTGGTGTGTTCATCTATGTTTCAGCAGATTAAAGGTAAGAAATGGAATGACAGGACAAAGATGAAAATGGGGAGCAAGCAGAGGGGAGTACACTACGTGAGTAATTCAGGAATAACCATGGTGCAGGAAAGATAGGGCCATGTCCTGCAACTTATTGACAAGCTAATAATGTATACAGTAGATATAAAAAGTGTGCACACCACTGTTAAAATGCCAGGTTTTTGTGATATAAAAAAATGAGACCACAATAAATCATTTAAAAACTTTTCCCACCTTTGATGTGACCTATAACCTGTACATTTCAATTAAAAAACAAGCAAATCTGTTAGGGGGAAAATATAAAAAATAAAAAAATGTACAATAAGCTGGTTACATAAGTGTGTAAAAACTAATATTTCGTTGAAGCACCTTTTAATTTAATTACAGCATCCAGTCTTCTTGGGTAGGAGTCTATCAGCATGGCACATCTTGACTTGACAATATTTGCCC
The DNA here is from genome assembly GCF_019279795.1 of Protopterus annectens. Taxonomy (NCBI): domain Eukaryota; kingdom Metazoa; phylum Chordata; order Ceratodontiformes; family Protopteridae; genus Protopterus; species Protopterus annectens. The sequence goes on from NC_056726.1 coordinate 1,497,411,820, forward strand.
AGTCTTCCTTACAAAAGCACTCCAAATCTGCCAGATTGCAAGGACATCTCTTGTGCACAGTCCTCTTCAGGTCACCCCACAGATTTTCTATTGGATTTCGGTCTGGGTTCTGGCAGGACCATTCCAAAACTTTAATTTTCTTCTAGTGAAGCCATTCTTTTGTTGATCTTAATGTATGCTTGGGGTAATTGCTGCGTTGAAAGGTGAAATTCCACTTCATCTTCAGCATTCTAGCAGATGCCTGAAGGTTTTGGGCTAAAGTGACTGGTATTTGAAACTGCTCATAATTCCCTCCAACTTGACTAAAGCCCCAGTTCTAGCCGAAGAAAAGCAACTCCAAAGCATGATACTGCCACCACCATGCTTCACCATGGGGATGGTGTTCTTTTGGTGATGCAAAGTGTTGTTTTTACGCCAAACATACCTTTTGGAATTGTTGCCAAAAAGTTCAACCTTGGTCTCATCGGACCATAACATATTTTCCTACATGCTTTTGAGAGACTTGATGTATTGCTTTGCAAATTTTAGGTGGGCATGGATGTTTTTCTGTGTAAGAAAAGGCTTTCGTATTGCAACCCTACCCCATAGGCCAAACATATGGAGAATATGGGAGATTGTTGTCACATATAGTACACAACCAGTACTTGCCAGAAATTCCTGCAGCTCCTTCACTGCTGCTGTAGATCTCTTGGCAGCTTCCCTGACCAGTTTTCATCTTGTCTTTTCATCAATTTTGGAGGGACGTCCAATTCTTCGCAACGTCACTGTTGTCCAATATTTTCTCCAGTTTTTGATGACTGTTTTCACTGAGTTCCATGGTATATCCAGTGCTGTAGAAAGTTTTTTGTACCCTTCTCCTGACTAATACATTTCAACAATGAGATCCCTTTGATGCTTTGTAAGCTCTCTGCAAGCCATGACTTTTGCTGTAGCAGGCAATTGAGTAAATGTTAGGAAAATTCTACTAGGACAGCTGATCTTTATTTGGGGTTAATCAGAGTCTCTTTAATTGATGGCAGATATGTACCCAAGAAGACTGAATGCTGTAATTAAAGTAAAATATGCTTCAACAAACTATTAGTTTAAGGGTGTGCACACTTATGCAACCAGCTCATTGCATGTTTTTTATTTTTTATATTTTTCCCTTAACAGATTTGTTTGTTTTTCAATTGAATTGTACAGATTATAGGTCACATTAAAGGTGGGAAAAGTTTTGTAATGATATTGTGGTCTCATTTTTTATATCACAAAAAAACTGGCATTTTAACAGGTGTGTGTACACTTTTTATATCCACTGTATGCGCATATAACTAGGACATTTTTGAATAGATTCATCTGTCAATATTGTGTGACCAGTCTGACAAAATCAGGTGCATAATACACATAAGTAAAGCACAGAGTAATGCATGGGGCATTTATTTGTTTATTTTTTATGTATTTATGTATTGATTGATTCATTTATTCATTTATTTATGTATTTATTGTGGTACAGGTTGTCCTTTTTTCTTTTTCTGGCAGAAAAAAAGTTGGGGAAAGCAATTAGTGATCATTAAAGATAGACATGTGGGGTAGGTTAGATGTCAGAGTACAGAAAAAGGACAGACCATGGTGAAAGATAGAAATTGGTGTTTGGAAGTACATCCCCTTACAGCGTAAATACTGTGGGGAATTAGTCCTTACCGTCAGAACTGTCACCACTGCTTCCTGCCTCACAAACCTGCAATAGTGATAAAGGTGGCAGCAGTTTAGCAAAGCAGAAATTTTTCCATGTGACCAGCTTGGGCACCAAGGCTCATGTCCATGATCTCCTGTACCTGCTCTGCAAAGTCCTATTGGGTGACATAATCCCCACCTCCACTGACACTTCTCCTAGTGAGTAATACTCCACCAATCTCTGGGGCAGAAGTATCTGGAGTGGAGTTAGCATTGCCAGGTTCATAGGAGGGTACTAGGCTAGTAGCTCTAGAGCCTTTACAAGCCTAGCCATGTTGATCTCGAGTTTCCCCATTTGTTCTTTTTCAGTAGTTCATAGAATGAGTTTATGCACAGAGCAGGTCCGTGATCAACACTGGCTACTCCTGTCCATGAGGGACATGGATGCCACCCCAGGGGCAAATTTGCAGTCTCCCATCCAGTTATCTAGGTTGCTTTTGAACAGGGTCAGGGAGGAACTCTGTTTTACATGAATAAGAATTCTATTCTAGAGAAGTGGCACTCTCTGGGAGACATATCTGTCACTCCACCATATTCTGTTAAAGTCACAAGCTAAGTCGAAATCCCTAGAGTGAGTGACGCTTGTGCCATTTAACTTGCAGATGTGCAGCTTTTCCATTAAGGCAGGGTTGGAGATTGCCCTATAGGACTGGCACAATTCACCTCTCCGCAGCCTATAAGATACAGAGTAAAGTGAAAGGGATTTCAGCCTGTCAGTGTAAGTCATGGTTTGGAGTCTCTGTCTTTTCTTAGTGCAAAATGTCTGAGGTCTCTCAAGCTGCTGCAGGTGTCTGGTGAGGTACATGCAAAAGGGTGAATTATACTCTAAATGGGGAGGGTTACATCAGGAAGGGCATCTGGTGTAAAACCTCTGCCAAATGACATATGCGGACAACAATACAGATTTCCATACTGGATTGGTCGATGCTCGGGTTAACAACCACTATCAGTACTGTTAGCCAACAGGGTGCTGGCAGTAATTGGGCTACTGTTGGCTGAAGAAGAAGAAGAGGAGGAAGGCATGCCCGGAGGCAGGAAGAGAGGACGAAGGTTAGTAGTGTAGTAGTGAGGGGAGGAACTTTGAATTTTGACAATATGACTGGTATAGGGAGAGAGCTAACAGATATGATGTAAAGAAGGAAGGTTGATATATTGTGCATGCAACAGACCAGATGGAGGGGGGAGTAAGGCCAGGTGTATAGGAGGTGGGTTCAAATTGTTCTATCATGGTGTGGATGGCAGGAGAAATGGGGTAGGGGTTATCCTGAAGCAACAGTATGCCAAGAGTGTTTTGGAGGTGAAAAGAGTGTCAGATATCGTGATGTTTATGAAGCTGGAAATTGATGGTGTAATGATGAATGTTGTTACTGCATGTGCTCCACAAGTTGGGTGTGCAATGGATGAGAAAGAAAAAATTTGGAGTGAGTCGGATGAAGTGGTGGTGACTGTACCCAAAGGTGAGAGACTGGTGATTGGAGCGGATTTCAATAGGCATGTTGGAGAAGGGAGCAGAGGGGATGAGGAAGTGATGGGTAGGTATGGTGTTAAGGAGAGGAATGCAGAAGGTCAGATGATAGTGGATTTTGCAAAAAGGATGGACATGGCTGTGGTAAATATGTATTTTAAGAAGAGGGAGGAGCATATGGTAATGTACAAGAGTGGAGGAAGATGCACACAGATGGATTATAGCCTATGCAGGAGGGCCAGTCTGAAGGAGATTGGAGACTGTAAACTGGTGACAGAGGAAAATGTAGTTAGGCAACATAGAATAGTGGTCTGTAGGACGATGTTGGTGATCAAGAAGAGGGGGAGGAGTGTGAAAGCAGTGCCAAGGATTAAATGATAGAAGCTGAAAAAAGGGTGATTATGAGGTGGAGTTCAGGGAAGAGTTAAGACAGGCACTGTGGGGCAGTGAAGAGTTACCGAATAGCTGGGTAACTACAGCATAGCTGGTAAGAGAGACAGCTAGAAAGGTGCTTGTTTTGACATCTGGACAGAGGAATGAGGTCGAGACCTGGTGGTGGAATGAGGAAATACAGGATAGTATACAGAAGAAGAGGCTGGCGAAGAAGTTAGATTGTAAAAGAGATGAAGAAAGGTGACAGGAGTATAAGGAGATGAGGCACATGGCAAAAATAGAGGTGGTGAAAGCTAAGGAGAAGGCATATGGAGAGTTGTATGAAAGGTTGGACACTAAAGAAGGAGAAAAGGACCTGTACTGATTGGTTAGACAGAAGGACTGAGCTGGGAAAGATGTGCAGCAGGTTAGGGTGATAATAATGAGGGAAATGTACTCACAAGCAAGGAGAGTGTGTTGAGTAGATGGAACAAGTACTTTGAGGGGCTGATGAATGAACAGAATGAGAGAGAGAGAAGATTGGATGATGTGGGGAGAGCGAATCAGGAAGTGAAACAGTTTAGCAAGGAGGAAGTAAGGACAGCTATGAAGAAAATGAAGACTGGAAAGGCTGTTGGCCCAGATGACATACCTGTGGAAGCAACAAGGTGTCCAGGAGAAAAGGCAGTGGAGTTTTTAACCAGATTGTTTAATGAAATTTTGGAAAGTCAGAGGATGCCTGAGAAATGGAGAAAAGTGTTTTGGTACCTATCTTTAAGAATAAGGGTGATGTGCAGAGCTGTAGTAACTACAGAGGGATAAAACTGATCAGTCGCAGCTAGAAGTTATGGGAAAGAGTAGTGAAAGCTAGGTTAAGAGGGGAGGTGATGATTAGTGATCAGCAGTATAGTCTCATGCCAGGAAGGAGCACTACAGATGTGATGTTTGCTCTGAGAGTGTTGATGGAGAAATATAGCGAAGGTCAGAAGGAGCTGTATTGTTTCTTTGTGGACTTAGAAAAAGCATATGACAGGGTGCCTAGAGAGGAGTTGTGGTATTGTATGAGAAAGTCGGGAGTGGCAGAGAAGTATGCAAGAGTGGTACAAGATATGTACGAGGGTAGTGTGACAGTGCTGAGGTCTGTGGTGGGAGTGACGGATGCATTTAAGGTGGAGGTGGTATTACATCAAGGATCAGCTCTGAGCCCTTTCTTATTTGCAGTGGTGACGGACAGGTTGACAGACGAGATCAAACAGGAGGCCCCGTGAACTATAATGTTTACAGATGACATTGTGATCTGTAGTGAGAGTAAGGACCATGTTGAGGAGACCCTGGAGAGGTGGAGATATGCTCTAGAGTGGAGAGGAATGAAGGTCAGCAGGTCTAAGACAGAATATATGTGTGTAAATGAGAGGGAGGATAGAGGAATGGTGAGGATGCAGGGAGTAGAGTTGGCAAAGGTGAATGAGTTTAACTACTTGGGATCAACAGTTCAGAGTAATGGTGAGTGTGAAAAAGAGGTGAAGAAGAGAGTACAGGCAGGATAGAATGGGTGGAGAAGAGTGTCGGGAGTGATTTGTGACAGACAAACACCAGTAAGAGTGAAAGGGAAGGTCTACAAGAGGGTAGTGAGACCAACTATGGTATATGGGTTGGAGACAGTGACACTGACAAAAAGGCAAGAATCAGAGCTGGACATGGCAGAGTTAGAGATGTAAGTTTTGCACTGGGTGTGACCAAGATGGGCAGGATTAGGAATCAGTATATTAGAGGGTCAGCTCAGGTCAGATGGTTTGGAGACAAAGCTAGAGGTGAGATTCCGCTGGTTTGGACATGTGCTAAGGAAGGATGCTGGGTATACTGGGAAAATGATGGTAAGTATGGAGCTGCCAGGTTAGAGGAAAAGAGGAAGGCCTAATATAAGGTTTATGGGTGTGGTGAGAGAGGGCATGCAGGTGGTTGGTGTGACAGAGCAAGATGCAGAGGACAGGAAGAAATGGAAACTGATGAAGTGGTATGATGAGGTCAAGTACAGTGGATTTATAACATCCTTTGACCTGGATGCTATGCCCTTGCTTATGTGTTTTGCTATATAGAAGACTTTTCTTACCACTGTGCAAACTTGGTGGTCAAAGTTCAGACTGAGATCAACCTGTGTTCCCAAGTTTCACACCACTGTGTTGGAACTTGGGGGGGGGGGGTGCTGTCAATATTGTAATTTGTAGGGAATTCTGTTTTGCTAAAGGGAATAATATTGCATTTTTTTGCATTTAGTTTTAGACCATGGCTTTCAAACCAGTCATTTGTTTGTGTTAGCCTTTCTTGTAATATGTTGACATCACTGGGGGACTCAGTGATTGTTCCTAGTTTGTAATCATTAGTGAATTTGGTGAGCCAAAGGCTGACTACTTTGGCCTGGACTTCTGAGAAATAGATGCCAAACAGTAAGGGGCCCTACCCAGACCCCCTTGGTACTCCACTGGTGGCAGGTCAACTGCTGGAGGTGAAGTCACCAATTTTGGAAGAGTGTGTTCTGTCGGTGAGCCAGTTGGTACCCATCTAGCAACATAAGAATTAATCCTCATTTTTTTTTAATTCTCCAAATCTTTTGGGTGTCTAATACCGTGATGGGAATGGACACCATTGCTAAGTCAAAGTATGATTAAAGTTCATGAAATTAGTATTGTTTCAAACTTTGATGTCAGCTAAAAGTGCTCTTCACAGCACCCGCAATGTGCCCAGTAATGACTCCTTCTGCAATTCATATAAAGTTACATGTATCGGTCTTCTGACAGTTTTTCCTGCAGAAGTATTTTTCTTTCCTCTAATTTCTCTCTTAATCTTTTCATATATCTTTTGTCTGAAAAATCTGGGCTTCTTGTATAATAGTAACATAATGTCTTTCTTATCCTGAATAGTCTATGCTATCGTCTGTATGGCTCTTTTTTGGCCTATCAGTTTTTGTGATTTTTGGAGACTGCTGCTACTTTCTACAACAGGGGGGCCATCCTCCCCCTGCGCATGGCCTAGCCCCATTATAGGAATGTTTTGGTGTCTTGAGGATTCTACACTGTCATTTTTTCCAGTCCTGGCAACAGTCCACCTACCAGGATTGGGCACTTTTTATGCTGGGTCTTGTGCACCCAGCTATCTTTTTTTAATTTTTGACCTATTTCTGTCCATGATATATGCTACATAAAATGCAGCCTATATATCAGTGTCATCTTGGAGATATTTTGTGAAAAACAGGGTCCACTTCATGAAGGTACTCACCAATATTTGGGGATGAATTCAATTCCAGTAACACTTCTCTTCTTTTGCTGACTTCATCATTTTCGCATTTGGACTCCCTATATGGGAGAGTTTCCCAATGATGCCAGAATGGAGAATTGTGTTGAAAGCCTTGACTAGGTCAAGATAGGCTGTGTGCACTGTCTTACCTTTGTCCATGGCTTTGGTGACATTGTCAAAGAAATCTATCAGGTTTAATAAACACGGTCTACCTTTAATGATGCCAAGCTGAGTTGGGTCCAGCATTTGGAAGTTGCCTATGTCCTTGTTGATATGATCCATGATAATTCTTTCCATGGCCTTGCAGATGAGGCTGGTTAGACTTACAGGTCTGTAGTTCCCATAGTTAGTTGATGTCTGGCCCTCCTTTGTGCAGGGGGATTACTGTTGCTGTTCTCCATTCTGCCAGAATGTAGCCAGTTCTCAATCTATGATTAAAGTGAACATCAAGTCGGTCTGCTATGTCTTGTTTTAGATTGTTTAGAAAACAACCTGTGATATTATCTGGTCCCACTGAAGCCATGTATTTGGCCTTGCTGGGTGCAGAGATGACCTGTTCTATAGAGATACTAGGCAGACAGCTGGTGTCAGGTATGTTTTAGGATATGGTAGGTGGAGATGGGGGGTGAAGTTTGTGCTGAATCTGTCAGCTAGCAGGTTGGTGATATCTTACAGTATAGTATGAGTGATCCCATCTATAACAGTTTGGCACATAGCTGGGCATTCCCTTTCAGACTTTGGATGTAGTTAAAGAATGCCTTATGTTTATCCTTGGCTATGGATGCAATTTTAGCTTCATAATTTGCTTTATGAGACTTTACAAGATTTCTGATTTTCTTGTTTAGGCTTAGGAGGGATCCCTTCCCCTGAAGAGTGATATCCCTCTTGCTTTTGGACAACAGTTTCTTCCTCTTGTTATACAATCTGTTTATACTTGAAGTCCGCCATGGTGGCTTGATTTTACAGGAACACCTGGTTTTAATCTGGTCAGGTAAAGCAGAGTTTATGCAGTTGCTTAAGTGTTTGTACAGGGCATTTGCGTACGCTTCTGCATAGTGATCATTGATGTCTTTGACTGCAGGTGGCATGAAGCTTTTTATATTATCGCTTAGAAGGCTGTAGTTAGCTTTAGAAAAGTTATTTTTATAATTGTTGTTCCTGTGAGGGTTTGAGCTCCAGTAGTTACTTCAAATCAGACTGATTTGAAGTCTGACCTAATCAGGGAGGGACTCACACATGGAAAAGTACAGTGGGTAGGTTGTGACCCAGAAGTGCTGGGTGCCTTGACTATTCATGGTGGTACTCCCTCTGCTACCTGTGGAGGGATGGCAGTCCAAATTGCTACAGTTGGTTTAGCTCCCTTTGCTGGTGGTTGTGACAGAGCATTAAAGGATGCTACAATTATAATTTCAGAGAGAGGAAAAAGATAGGATAGTGAGAAATAGTGTGGGTGTAAGACATAAGAGCAAAAGTATTAGAAATGCTTCTTTAATGTTAAGGTCACAGTCTTTACATATTGCAGATACATTATTAGGATTAATTATGTCCAGATAGATTCACGTGTCCACATGTGAAGCTATTAATTATTGGTATACTATTGGTATGCTATTGCATACAACAATTGGCTCTCAGATGTAATAACTATTTGACAAGGATTGCACATATTATAAAATTATTATACATATATATTTTACATTGTAATTGGCCTGACATTGTGATAATATAAGTTATGACTACAGCTATTCAATATATGCAATGTAAGATTCAAATTAAGCAAATTTGCTGTAGAAATTAATAAAACCCAAAGCCATTAGAGCTGACCAGATATTAACTAGTTCTTAGCAGCATGCCCTAAGCTTCAAGGTACATAGGGTTTGCACACCCAGAATATGCGCACTAAGTTAGTTGTCTGACAAGTGCTTATACCCTGATTTCTAAATTACATATCAGTACAGTTAATTTTAGGTAAACATTGCACTCAGTAATACCTGAAGACATACTTACTCCATGCCTCTTGGAGGTGTTGCATTCTGTCTTGATGCACCTCACGCTTTCCTTCGATGTCTGCAGATGCTACATTTAAGGAAAGAGACTAAAGAAGAAGTGCTTGGTGCCATGCCATGGTATCAGTTTGCATAGGTATCAGATGATATACTTACTATACAGAGATGGTGGGTCCACCCTATAATTTGTCTCCCCTTGGCTATGGTGATCAGCTTTGTGGCATTTCATGTTCCTGTAGTGTTGACACTGTTCCAACATGCGTGAGATACCACTAGCATGGGTAACAGAATTGACCAAAGTCTCTCATGCCTCAGCATTGTACTAAGACTCATTGTAGCACCCATGCAATAACTTGCAGTTGTATTTTTTTCACAAGAATGTGTACAGGAATTTTAAACTCATTCTCACACCACCACTGAGCTTTACAGACACATATCTCCTTCAAGAATCTTAGGAAAAATGGCAGGGAACTGGCACCCAAACCAGCTCGTTCATGCTCCATACCATGCTCAGTGATGGCCTCAATGGAAAGACAAAATTGTGCTATGGATGGCAGAAAAAGAGAATATAGTTTGGTATGACTCTAGTGTCAGTTGCAGGTATAAAGAATGGCAGAAATACTTACCTGCATGTGCTGGTGTGTATATATGCTCCACAGCAACTAGTTAATAGTGATATATCAAGCCTATTTCAATTCACATTTTTCCACTACTTGACATGCACAACGGGATGGGTTAGAAATTCATGAGGTTAATAGTCTTACACATACATATATGTATTTCCCAAAACTATTTTTCTGTTTCTGTGTATTCACCTTATGTAATTTTTTAACAGGATTATAGGTTGCATCGCTTGTGGAGAAAAGCATTTTTGTAATGGATTGCATATAGCACATTAAAATTCAACCCCTGGAAGCAATAGATATTGCCAGTTAAGCTATGTATTAGCTAGTGACACTCCAGAGGAACTGACATCACATGGATGTGAACTGATGGCTAGAAAGATGTGGATGACTGGAGAAGAAGCTATGTTCCATATGTTACAGCATTATGATTGGAGTATGTTCCATATGTTACAGCATTATGACTGGACTATGTTCTATATGTTACAGCATTATGATGATCACAAACAGGACAGCATATATTCTGATACTGCACATATGGGTGGAGTATGTTCCATATGTTACAACATTATGACTGGTGTATGTTCCATATGTTACAGCATTATGACTGGAGTATGTTTCATATGTTACGGCATTATGACTGGAGTATGTCTCATATGTTACAGCATTATGACTGGTGTATGTTCCATAAGTTACAGCATTATGACTGGAGTATGTTCCATATGTTACAGCATTATGACTGGAGTATGTTCCATATGTTACAGCATTATGACTGGAGTATGTTGCATATGTTACAGCATTATGACTGGTGTATGTTCCATATGTTACAGCATTATGACTGGAGTATGTTCCATATGTTACAGCATTATGACTGGAGTATGTTCCATATGTTACAACATTATGATGATCACAAACAGAACAGCATATATTCTGATACTGCACATATGGCATCATTTGTATTATTTACACATACATTTTCATGCATGTCTTTGATGTGATTGTGTTTTACCTAAAAGCATTACTCTTGTCAGAGTGGAACACGTAGTGACATTACTATAGTTAATGCACATGGAGGGATTGTAAACTATGCATGTTCCACTCATATGAAAACAAAACAAAACAAAACAAAAAAAAACAGCCAGGTATGGCCCTGTAGCTGTGAGGGGACATGTGTGCCAAGACATACATTACAATGTACAACAGCTGTGAGAGGAGATGTGTGCCAACATATACAGTACAATGTATAACAGCTGTGAGAGGAGATGTGTACCAGGATATACATTACAGTGAACCACAACTGTGAGAAGTTATGCCTACCAAGATATACATTGCAGTGTACTACAGCTGTGAGAGGAGACGTGTACCACAATATACACTGCAGTGTACTACAGATGTAAGAAGAGATGTGTACTAAAATATACATTACAATGTACAATAGCTATGAGAGGATAAGTGTACCAAGGTATTACAATGTACTACAGCTGTGAAAGGAGATGTGTACCAAGATATACATTAAAGTGTATTACAGCTGTGAGAGGGAATGTATACCAAAATGTACATTATGATGTGTACCACGATAGGCATTACAATGTGCAACCGTTGTGAGAGAAGATGAGTACCAAGATATACATTACAATGTACTACAGCTGTGAGAGGGGGTGTGTACCAAGATATACAGTAGGATTCATGAACAGTTATTTTCTGTGCAGGAGTAGTGTAGCTGCTCCTGAATGGAATGTGGCCACTGAGCAATCCAGGAACAGGCTGTTTTGGCAAGCACGAGCATGCTGACACTGTTCCTGCAGGGAAACCCATGCAGGATGCTAATTACCTCATTTACTGGTGAAAACCATGCAAATTAGGTGAATTAGTGATCCAGAAAGCAGGCAGGTAGTCGTGCAGTAAAAGTGTAAGGTGCAGAAATGTATTCCGCTACTAGCGGAATACATTTCTGCAAAAATGAAAACAGAGACATGACACATCCAATAAAAGCATGTGCCCTAATCTGTAGGCATGCCAATGACCAAATATATTGCCATGGAAAACTGTTAAATCTTCATAAAAATAAAAGTTTATTTTTTATGGCTGATCTCAACCATTGAAGCATAGGGCAGTGCCACGCAAATGGAACCATGGAGGGAAAAAAGTGAAAAGTAAATTTTAAGGGAAACCTGCATTTTGCTATTATACTGTATGACAAGCAGAATCAAACCAATGGCAGGGAACAGTAGTTGCTAAGGGGGAAGCCTCTTGTGTAGTGCAGTAACTATGGAGCAAGGCAGTGGGGTATGTTAATGAGGGGACTTATACTGAATCACAAAAGTTTTCTAAGTGTCACGCTGCACCTAACCATGTAGGTGCTCTAACACCATTGTGTAGGGAGGAGGAGCAACTAACATGAAAAGGGGGTGTGGCATGCTTGCTGTAAGCATATTGGAGCTCCATTGCCTGGGTTTGCGCTTAGCTAAGCACAGCTAAGCAAGGGTGTGTGTCCCACATAGCTAAGCTGTGCTTAGCTAAGTACAGAAAGAGTAAGCATGTCCAGGTCCATGCGAGGGCCTTTTCTTCTTAGCATTGTTTACACTAGCTAAACGGGTTTGCGCAGAGCACCCTGGAACTTAAACAGGAAGGATATAGGGAAAAAAAGGAAATAGCAGAACAAGGGAAATGTAGTATAAATCAGTATCTGCAACTTACAGTGGACCATTGAAATAATACAGCTGGCAGGTGGCTGCATAGCTGAAAATGGGAGGAGATGTAAAAAAAGGAAATAAAGGGTAATAGCACAATAAAGGAGAAATGAAGTAGAAATCACTAATATGGGACTCTTGCAACTCACAATGGGCCATGCAAAGCACACAATAATACAGCTTGTAGGTGGCTGCATAGCTGAAAATGGGAGGATAAGTAAGTAAAAAATAATTAAAAAGGGCAAGAGCAGAATAAAGGAAATCATACATAAATTACCACTAATGCCTCTAACACTCACAGTGGCCAAGTCAAAGCCATGAGTAATATAGGTGGCGGCTGGAATGTATCATAGTCAGCCAATCATACTGGCAGCATCTGCAGCACAACAGTATAAAGTATGGAAACACCTTACAGTCTGTTTTTTCCTGCAAACTCTGAACCATCGGTGTACACATGCACAGGAATTTTAACTGGAAAAATGTTAGGGGCTGCCATTGCTTTGATCCATCTATATGTACTACAGGTTCACATCAGAGAGGAGGATAATGCTGACAACTGCCACAGACCAAGGAGGAGGAGAAGAGTGTTCAGACCCAGGGTAACTTACCAGGGGCTACATGATCTGGAGATAGAAGAGTGCTACAGGGTGGAAAGAGACATACTTCAGCAAATCACTGAGCTGTGCCGGCCTCAACTCGAAGCTAGAACCAACAGAGGGGAACCCATCCCAGTGGATACCAAAGTATGTGTAGCCTTAAGAATGCTAGCTACAGGTACTTTCCAAAGACCTACTGGAGACATCATGGGGGGGGGGTCTCACAGGCATCTGCATCCAGGGTACTCCACTAGTTCCTGGATGCCATACTACCACATGCTGGTGAGCACATTTACTTCCCCAACACCCGTGAGGAGAGGAGCAGCAATATGTGTCTCTTCTATCATGCAGCAGAATACCCAGAGGTACTGGGTGCCATAGACTGCACACACATCCACATCAAAGCATCACCCAGTGAACAGGGTAGGGTCTACATAAACTGCAAGGGCTTCCCCTCCATCAACTGCCAGGTCATGTGCAATGCCCAGGGCATTATAATGAATGTGTGTGCTGGCAGCCCTGGAAGCTATCACGACTCCCACATCTGGCATTCATCACAGCTGTACCAGGCATTTTCCAGTGGGGGCATTCCATATGGCCATCTGGTGGGGGATGCTGGCTATGCACTGGAACCATGGATGATGACACCTGTCAGAAATGCACACACCCACACAAGAATGCCATAATGAGGCACATGCACAAACCAGGATCATTACAGAGCATGTGTTTGAGATGTTCAAGTCATGGTTCCTCTGCCTTGACATGACTGATGGACCCTTGCAGTACTCTCCAGCCACATGTGTACACATGTTCATAGTATTTGCCATGCTACACAATATGATCCTGTGGAAACAACTGCAGCAGGAAAAGCATGGGGAGGGGCCACACCACCCATCACTATTGTCAAGGTCCCCACAGGCAAAGAGAGACCCACAGGAGGAGGCCCCTGAGCTTGCTCTCGTAGGCAGATGGAGGTGTGCCCAATATGCTCTGGCCTTGGCAAAGAGGCAACACATACCACACACACACACTGACACTGTAGGGACCCCAGGGACTGACACCTCTCTCTGACTTCCACACACAGTAAAATGGATGACACACACATCCCATTACCTGTAACTTACCATGTATAGGCAGTGTACTGTGTGCATCCAACATAAGTGGCCCTCAAGCACTGTCCTCACAACTACCACAAGCACAAGTTAAGTCAGTCTTCTTAACAGTAAATGAATGGAATAGTATGTTCTGCTAGCATATCTATAGTAATGCTGCATGCATACAAGAGAATGGGGTTGCCTACTGGGATAGCAGCACATGACTGACAGCTATGTTGGACACCAGGAAATGTCTGAACAAAACTGGCCTCCACACACTATGCAGTAGTACCCAAGGTGACAAATCCCACTGCAGTATATGTGTGGGACAACTAACTGGGAGGGTCATAGGTCACAGGCATGGATGTCAGGGTGGGGGTCCCATAACCACCCCTCACATCCACACAGCAAGTCATCTGTAGAAAACCACAGAAAGATGTCTGGTAAAAGCACACAAATTATGGCAATGTTGAATTAACCCCCTACAGACTCACACATAGTAATAGCACAGCAGGACCTGCAGTTGCAGTAAGGCTATGAAGGCTAAGAAGTCTGAAACTCAAATGTATGCCAGTACAATCTGAGCTGGGCTCTTTACTGATATGCCTCTAGTCGTCAAGAAAGGGCACAATAGTATGGTTAATAGAACCAAAATAAAGCAAGTATCAGCACAGTCTGTGCAAATGTGTACAGTTGACAGGTGTGCCCCCCATATACCCACACAAATGCAGTAACATATATGTTTGCAGGGAAATAGCAACATAGCACACATTGGCAGGGCTGTACCAATACACATGAAAACATGTTACCTGTCCACAATATGCAGGGGTCAATGAGCCATGTGTATGTGTGGTTAATACTGTCTGGATGTGGTCAGCACTTCTCCTGGCAGTCGTCTTGTAGCGCACTAGGTACAGTACTGTCTTTGACCGGCCACATGCAGATAACTGCAGTGCCAACTGTTATGCATGTCAGTGACACCCACTGCTCTGCCCCTGACATATCTGTAAGTCACAGTGCCATATGAAATATACTACACATATTAGTGACATCTTGATGGATGTGTAGCAGAGGTGCCAAGGCTTTTGTGAATATAAGTGCTTTGTGGTACAGTTGCCAGTGGTCATTCTCAATTATCTTTTTTTTCTTATGTTTGCTTTTACAAATAATGGACATGCCTGCACAGCTGAATGCACTCTGTACCCACACCCATAACTCCCAACCTCTGACAGCAAGATGTCTGGATAAGGGCATAAATAAAAGTGGAACAAAGGCACAATGAAAAGTATGTGTTGTAAATATCACCCTTACATACTGAGAAAGTTGGTAGGGTGAGGGGTTTGCAGTAGCGGGAATTTTCTTAAGGTTATGTATTCTGAAACAGTAATGTCTGTATTATTTTGTAACATCACACTTCAATTATATGTAACCAACTTGCCATAAAAACACAAGTTTACATAGAAAGGATGAAACCTCTAACCAAACACCTGTACAACCCACCAAAAAATATAGGGTTTATATCACAGCATCGAAAGATTAGAATTTCAAATCACGTAACATCGAACTTAATACATCGAACCAGGAAAACATCAAAATGATGTGAATGGCAGTTTCCAATGGGGACATGAAACATTAAGGGTGTAGGCAGAGGGGCAAGCACCCCTGCACCCCCACTCCGCTACAGTGTAGGAAATGGAAATCTTATGTTTCCGCACTGTAGTGCACTGAAGTGCGATCTCAAAGTGGTATATTTAACTGGCAGGGGATGTAGGGGTTGCAGGGGTTCTTGTCCCCTGCATGAAGCAATTTGTTTTTGATATACACTCCACATGCTGTTGTTTTTTTTTTTTTCCATTTCTATGTTTTACGTTTTGAGGTATTAAGTTCGATGTTACATGATTTGATATCTTCATCTTTCAATGATATGATATAAACCCAAAATGTACAGGTCAGAGGTATGCATACACAAGGATATAACATCTCAGGTTAGAAAAATACCACACAAGCAGGAGATCCCAGCTAGTATATCACCAGATTGCTGGACTGTTTACACAGCTGTGTGTCATTAGTACACTGGCTGCAGCCACACCTCACAAATGGCTTTGTTGGGCAAGAATGGGCAAGAATTTACATAGTTGCCTTCATAATATTGGTCTATGCATCATACAACTAGTATTCCTCTGGTAAAGCACTGTGGTGATCTGAGGATGTCTGGCACTAGGTAATGACATAATGCATTGCAGTTTCAGACTACAGATATGTCATAAAATGTCTGCTAAACAAAACAAGTACCATGAGGAAAGTCCTGTGTACTCATGAGAGGTATGGCTGTAGCATACAAAATCCTGGACTGGAGTACATCTATCTCTGGAATGGAGTCCCACCATAACTATAGAAGGTCACATTCGGCATGCTCCTACACTTAAGAGAATCACAGGACATGTTGGAACCCACATCGGAATATATGACTGTATTGTGTATGTATGTCCATGCATACAGACAGCTATGTACACCTCAACTGTCCCCACACATACACACACACACACACACACACACACACACACACACACACACACACACACACACACACACACACACACACACACACACACACACCAGACAGGATTACCTTCGCCTGAACTCTGACTATGGCCAGTGTCTACACTCAAACTTGCCATAATCACCACACTAGCCTGTTCAATGCCACCACCTGCCAATTGTCCATCTTCTGTGGCCACTGGTGATGGGGAATGTGTGGGCATTGTCATTGTGTGCGGGGATAGTCTGGACAACAGTGGGATGCCAACCAATGGAACAGATTCAGCCACTGACAACCCCATCTGTACCTCACTATTTCTGTCATCATTGTCAGAGTCTGTAGACACAATGACATCAGTTTCCAAGCGGGAGGGACCCCGGACCCCATCGCCACCTGAGGAGAAGAAAACATATGTACATTAATACTTGCACTTTGAGGTTGGCTGGTACACACACACACACACACACACACACACACACACACACACACACACACACACACACACACACACACACACACACACAAACATGCACACACACACACACACACACACACACACACACACACACACACACACACACACACACACACACACACACACACGAGCACACACAGAAGCACACACACGCATATGAAAACAAACAAACAAACAAAAACATTAGCCAGATATGGCCCTGTAGCCACGAGGGGACATGTGTGCCAAGACATGCATTAGAATGTACAACAGCTGTGAGAAGAGATGTGTACCAAGATATACATTACAATGTATGACAGCTTTGAATGGAGATGTGTACCAAGATATATATTACAATGTATGACAGCTTTGAGAGGAGATGTGTACCAAGATATACATTACAATGTACTACAACTTTGAGATGAGATGTATACCAAGATATACATTACAATCTACTCTAGCTGTCAGAGAAGATGTGTACCAAGGGATGCATTACAATGTACTAAAGCTATGAGATGGGATGTGTATCAAGAGGTGCATTAAAATGTATACCATCTGCAGACTGGTTTAATTCTTGTAAAACAAAGAAGTCTGTTGGATTTAACACCTTTGCATGTTGCAATCTAAGAGAATTCTTCACTTCATTAATAAGTTGAGCCACAATAACATTTACAGGGAAAATATTCTCCAGGCATTTTTTTATGTTCAGAATGCTGACTGGCACACACTGACTCCATGCTCAGGTGCAAACCAATGGCAAAGTCTTAGTGCATGCAAAGGAATTTTCTCAGGTTTTGTCATGCTACAAGTACTGCCATCTGCTCCATGCCAACTGCCATGCAAAAAATGACCACTGAAATATAATTTTTAGTTTAGAAGAACATTTGTCTGCATACATGTAATGTGATTGCCTTTAAGATAACATCATTATTATTTTAAGGAAAGGAGACTATAGATGTCAGCGACATATCCCAGATACCTCACATGAGGGGATATGACCCTATCCATATAGAAAGCATGTTAAAACAAAAAAGAGCATTAGCCAGGTATGTCACTGAAGCTGTGAGGGTGTATATGTCCAAGGCTATATTGTGTGGTTTACTTTACATATTTAAATGTATGACTACTTAAGAGAATTTTTTAAAAGTATTTTGTATTCCAAAGCATTCATGCACAGATGAGTTTTTCAAATTAATAAAGTAAGAACTGTGATACACATAGCTAAGAATATCATGGGTACAATCCACAGAAATGAATTATAAGTTTAACATCACACAGTGGGTGAATGTAAGAATACAAGCCCAGATGAACTTCACCAGCCAACAAATGTAAAATAAATAAGTAAATACAAAAACTTGCAGTTTGAAGTCAGAATATACACTAACCACTAACCACTTTTGTTGATTTGCACCAATGTCTATGTTAATACACATGTGACTGTATTCAAAAGTGAATATAATGAAGTGCTCATACTATAAGCATTGCTTACAGATAAAAAATGTTTGTAAAGGAGTACATAATACAGATTGGACTCAAACTGATGTAAGCCATATATAGGTTCATAGGTAGGTACTAGGCTATCTGCCTGAAGGCATTTGTAAGCCTAGCCAGAATGTGTTGGCTTTCACTGCCCCCTTAGATTAGTTCCTTGTGCCACTGTCCAGCAGAGCCATCGAAGTGATCCCTGGGGTAAACTTTCTGTTTCCCATTCACTCATCAAGGTTTCTCTTGAAGAGTGTTAGTGAGGAGCTTTGCCTCATGTAGATTGGAATCTTGTTCCAAAGCATGGGAAGTCTCTGGGACAGGAATCTATCCCTCCAGCGCATCCTATTTATTGTTGTGGTGAGGTTTAGATCCTTGAGCATGTGGCTCGAGGGGATAAGGTTTTCTTTAGGTGGAGCATGTCCATTAATTCTGGGTTGGACATGGCCTTGTATGTCAGGCAGAGATCACCTCTGAGTAGGCGGTATGCAACCGAGTACAGCTGGAGTTTCTTCAGTCAAGCTGCATAGGGCATCTGTTTGAGGCCAATGATCCTCTTGGTGAGGTACTTCTGTGGTCTTTCCAGTTGTTGCAGCTGACTTGTAAGGTACATCCCAAATGGGGCATTGTACTCTATGATGGGTCTGATGAGTGATGAGTAGAGGGGCACAATGACCTCTTTTGATCTTGATGCAAACCCTTTTGTAATTAGGTGGGCCACACAGAAGGATTTTCTAACCAGTTTGGCAATGTGATTATCAAAGGAGAGATTACTATCTACTTGGGTCCCCAGATCCCTTATTACGTATTCTATATTTAGGGGACTACCACCTATGTGGTAGTTTGTGGGTACTTTGTTTTTTCCAAAGGGGATGGCTATGCACTTTTTGGCATTTAGCTTGAGGCCATGATTTTGACACCAGGTATCCGTCTCAATGAGACCCTATTGGAGGATGTCTGTGTCAGCTGGAGAGTCAATTATAGCCCCTAGTTTGCAGTTGTCTGCGAACTTGGTCAGCCATAGTCCTCCTGTGCTTGCCTGTACCTCTGAGAAGTATATGCCGAACAGGAGGGGTCCTAGGACTGAGCCCTGGGGAACACCACTTGTAACCAGTTTAGAGTCAGACCTAGCTCCCGCTACTCTCACCATGTGCATATATATATATATATATATATATATATATATATATATATATATATATATATATATATATATATATATATATATATATATATATATATATGTGCATATTCTTGTTACATCAGAAATGAACTTAAGTCACAGTTGTCATTAAGTGCTTAAGTGAGCTGATGGCAGGATGAATGTAAGAATGGAAACACAAGTATGTAAAAAGTAATGCAGCGATAAGGGATCCAAAGTAAACAATGAGCCATGGAAAGTATTACAGATAAAGAAAGAAATTATGTTTTCTTTAAGGCATTTGTTCTTTATCAGTGTAAAGACAGTACTACGAATTGATTACATGTTTAACAAAAAAAGTAACATTAAAATAATAGTATTCCAGCCATGGAGTCATGCCCTGAACCTACTGCACCGTAATGGAGTACACACCTTAATGCAATGAGCTGTTAAGGCCGTCTGATGAAATCTCAAGGAAAGCAGAGAGTGGGTTTTAATGAGAACATAGCGCTAACTTCTTTGTACTTTTTTATAACATTTTTGGAACATTTTTCACAGTTGGCGGTTTCTTCTGATTTTAAGACTACTGCAAGTCATTTTTGTGGTAATTTTTAACTGGATGACTTAAAATGGACTCATTTGCTATTTTCTTTTGAGTTAATCTGACACTGATTTTGTCTTTATCAATTATGCTGACATTAACAATGCCAGGGCTATATTTTGTGATTTACTTTACATATTTAAATGTATGATTACTTAGGAATGATCCCAAGTTTTGTACATGCATAGGAATTTCCGTAGTTTTTGCCATGGAAGAAGAACTATCATTTTCTGAATGCCATGAATATTCAGTGATGATGCTCAATGCCAATCATCATGCAGCATTTGGACAAGAGCACACATAATTTCTTTTCCCATAATTCCTTTGGAGCTATGTGTGTAATCTGCGTCTGTAACATTTGCTAATGGATAAAGGTTGTGACTGTGAGTAAATATATGATGTCCTTAATGAGGAGGGTGTAGTTTCAATGAGATGTATCAGTGCCTATGTGTTCCAGACTGTCATTAATACAGTCACTTTCATTACGTGGCTAGCTTAGCCACGTTAGGAGTCACAGTGCACAGAACACAATAGGCACAAGTGAAAGATATATATAAAGCTTTTCAAATGTGAGAGGTTAGTCAATGATAACAAATACACAATTGTACATTTAAAAAAATGACAGCTTGCCAATTGCACTAAAATAGACTTGGTGCAATATTAACATGTTGCAACAGGTCACCACTTATGAAAAACAAAGTCAGTTACATTTGCAATTATTTTTTCTTCTGAAATGGGAAATTGTGCTGCAATGCACCCTTTGTGTATGGGTGTTTTTTTTTTTTTTTTTTTTTTTTATTTTTGGAACCGATTAAAGTATGATAATGTGAGGACAGTACAGATGTGAGAGTGACAAGCTTTGGATGCATTACTTAAAAAATTATGTGAAGTACCAAATATGTTATCATTGTTGTGTGAATGTATAAAAGCATGGCTTACCTCCATCCCTTTGTTTTCTAATGTGACGATTTGTTCAATATGTAATTCAGCTTCAGATTGTTACATATATCATTCTCATTATTAGGAATCTTCACCCGAGTCCGGAATGTTTGTATAACCACTTCACATACATTTTGGTTGACTTGGCCAATGTGTAATGTAAACTTCAGTCGTATTTTCCAATATGTATAACTAAAATGTATGTACATAGATCTTTATCATGTCTTTGACAACTCATTAGCCCTAATGAGGGAATGTATCAGCTTGCCAAACTCTTAATCCTTGCTTCTGTGCTGTTCAGGTGTGGGCACAGCATCATGTAAACCACAACACAATATTTACCATGCTTGGTCATCACACAAATCAAATTATTCAGAAAGTATAATGACCTGAGAATTAATTAGAATATTCAATGAGCTTAGAGGGGGTACATTGGTAAGTACTCAGCTACTGTACCTTCCCTTGTGGGACACTTTAAGCCTATCCAATTCCCTTTTTGTGCTCAAAATAATGTAACTCACTTGGTTATTTATTGACCTTAACCATCTCATGGTCGATAATTATATATTACCCCTATTAAGTATAACTGAGAGCATACCAGAACTAATTTGAGGGGGCCTATGCATGGGATAAAGCATTTAGGAGCTGCATCGGTCCACTAGTAGTAGTACAGGGGGCAGTCCTGGGGTAAAGGTTCTGTTTCCCATCCATAGATCTAAGTTGCACTTGAAAATAGACCCCTGTGAAATATACCTGTATCTCCAAACCATTCTGCTGATGTTGCAGAAGACGTTTGGATCCTAGACTGAGTATTTTTGATGTTGTTTGACTTGCTCATGTGCAATAAATCCAAAAGTAATGGGTCGGAGGATGTCTTGTATGCAAACACAGGTCACCTCTTAGTGGTCTGTAGGATACTGAGTGTGGTGATAGGGATGTTATTTAGGCCTTGAATTCTTTTGGTAAGGTGTCTCTGTGGGCGTTCCAGTTGTTGCATGCATCTGGACAAATATTTGCCAAAGGGTGCGTTATATTCAATGATTGGCCTCATGAGGGACAAGTAAAGGGGGACAGTGACATCCGTAGATCTGGACACAATCCCTTTGTTTATAACCTGTGTGATCTAGAAGGACTTTCTTACAACAGTGGACACATTTTGGTCAAAATAATTGTCCACATAATTTCCCAAATCCTGAAAAATAGCGTTAGCTCTTAGGGGAGTATGGTCAATGCTGAAGTTCCCTGGGATAGATGACATCTCATATGAAAGGTCATCTAGACATGGGAAAGAGGTCTTCCATCTCACTGTTGAACATCTGTTTCCATCTCTTGTGTTGCCAAACAAAATTGTTTTAAGAATTGCTCCAAATATTAAAATGCATGTCATGACTTACACAACTGCATCGTTGTAAAATGTTCATATTTATTTCCTTTCTACCATCTAAATGTGTTGTTTCACAATAATTCATAAAAGTTATTTGAAAGTCTTTAATGGTTTACATTTGTACAGGCTGCAGTATCCTACTCGAAAAACAGTTTAGAATGTTGTTTGCAGAGAGAAATACCTATTGACATGTGCCACTGGAGTGGCGATCAAATTAAAAATTGTGTCCACTGTAAAGATCAGGTTGTGGTCTATCTCATATTGTAGCTGTGCTTATCAAGTTGTGTGCCTAATAAGTGGATAGTCCTGAACCTGTTAATTCCCTTTCTTTGTGGGGGGTCTTTTAACTTCAGACTCTTGGGTGTATTTTTATCAGGTACAGCTATGATTGTGATAGGTTCTAGTAAGCCGCCAAGGATATATATCCATCTTAGGACCCCTTCTCTTCTCCATATTTATAAATAACCTGTCTACTTCACTCCCAACACCCTCATGTATTCAATATGCAGATGATTCAACTCTCATCTGTTCTGCTTTATCTCCAGCTGAACTTCATTCAACCACCCAAAAAGTCTTTACAGCAGCAGAAAAATGGTTCCAAGATACCTGTCTCCTCCTTAATCCCAAAAAAAACAAATTATTACTTTTTTCTCCAACCCTTAAATCTGCCCCTCTCTCCTTTTCTATTGTGTCTGACAATGGCACTATCATTACACCTGATTGTTCCACTAAACTACTAGGTGTTACTATAGATAATCAGCTAAACTACGATTACCACGTCGACCTAACCATCAAAGCCGTTAATAAAAAGATAGGTGCCCTCTATAGACTTAAGCCTTTTCTAACAGCAACTACCAGGGTGTCTCTAGCCCAAACTCATCGTATCTCTACATTATTATATGCCTCCCCATCTTTTATAAACCTTTCAAAATCTAACCTTCAGAAACTTGCCACAGCCTACCACAGCATTGCCAGGTTTGCCACAGGTTCCCCATTTCTCACCCATCATTGTGTTAATCTCAAAAAGCTTGACTGGCTTGAACTTCAAAATCTTATTCTCCTACATCAGTTAGTTATCACCTATAAAATTCTCCATTACCCTTCTAATACACCCATACTAAATAACCTTGTTGTCCCTTACAGGAATCTTTCTTCCCTTTGCTCAGCTAACAAACTACTAGTAGCCACTCTCAAAACACACAACAAAGCTGGAGACTCCTTGTTTACAAATGCCATTGGCTCATACTGGAATAAACTTCCCATAGAACTGACCACTCTAGGCTCATCACAACTTTTCAAGAAATAACTAAGGAACTATTTTAAATCTCTCTGGCTATGGCCTTGCTCGAATCCTGACTGACCTCAGCATCCAACTCTCTTTTCAGCTCTCTCCATTACTCTTCTACTTGTCCTTATCACTAGTACTACCCCTCCTCTGTAGCTCACCTACCATCCACATGGATATTACTTTTTCCTATAAATTCAACTTCTCTTTATTCTTGTCATATTACTGCAACCTTTATACTTGTTATATTACTGCAACCTGTCATCTCACCTTGTATCTAAATCTACATGTTGCTCCCAGCTGATGAAATTTGCTTCTTAAAACTAGTGCCCTGGCACAAAACATTTATCAAAATTGTTAATACTGTAAATAGTTGAATAGAGTCTTGTGTGAGTTACTACTTTATTTCTTTTTTTAATTGTACTATTCCTACTCTTGCAAAGAATTTGGAATATAAATCCTCACTCTATGTTATAGTTTTGCTAAACTACTTTTACACTGTCACTATGCTACATGGGAATAGTTCTCTTCTTGCTTATAATTTGTATCTTATTGTGCTATTTTTTGTTTTTATTATTTACTAGTATATAGTGGAGCTTTTCTCCTCGGGCCTCTGTGGAAAATGGACATGTATCCAGTCAGACTAGCCTGGTAAACAAACGTAAAATAAATAAATAAATACTAATATATATGTATATATATATATTTTATAGTCACTACATTTTGTGACTACCAATGTGGGAACATGGATTTTATCTGTTTTTTCTTCCATATAAACAGCGATATGGCTTCTAAGATTATTAAGGGCACATCCTCATGCAAGTCTCATTTTTCAGAGGCTGAGAATGAGGGGATAGTCCAGACCTTTCTTCTCCATGGTGGATGGCTTCCTGAAGGGCAAGTTTCTGACAAACCCTTCCATGATTATGTATGGCATTAGGTAGTCAGCAATTGAAATGGTGTAGGTGTCCATGGTATGGTCATATGTATGAAATGGTCAGACAATGGGCAGTGATATGATACACAAGGCCATCGTCAGAGCAGAGGCTGTGGTATGGCAGCAGAGGCAGCAGATGGAGGGTCACCTACCCTGGTACTACTTAAGATGAAGTGGTTCACTGAGGGGCTGGATATTATGGCAGACATGGCTGGTTCCCAGAGCATTTCAACTGTAGATGCCCTGGTTATGTTGTTCTATCTTTACTAAGACCACAGTTGCAGTTGTTAGTCTCATGATGTTCATAGATTAATGTTCATAGATTAGTACTAGGCGAACTGCCCTTATGGGCCCTTTTAAGTCTAGCCAATTACCCCATGTGAGAATCAAACCCTTTACCTTGTGTTTGTAAGGCAAACACATTAACCATTATGCTAACATCACAACCCACAGAGGAACTAAAAAACTAAATCTCTTTCCAAAGGAGAAGTTAAAATCTGACTTTTCATACACCTGGGAAGCTCTGAGAATGCATTCAGGCAAACCTCCTCAAAATTCCAGCAGCCATAGCCCTGGAAAAGGTATCAATTCAGCCATACACACACTGTAAACAATGATTTGTGACCTAAGAAATAAAAAAAAACTAAATTATATAAAACACATTTTCTTCATAGGAAGAAATTGCAGACAAAACATCCCTTATATTTTCACAATTAGAATAAACTTTAAAACAAGAGGCTGATAATTCAAAATTCTAAAAAATCAAAGTTGTAGAAGGATACACTTTTTTTCCCCACACTTATCAACAATCTTCCCATTCCTGATGGAAGATTAGACTTGAAATGAACCAAATGTTTAACAGCAGTAGGATTAGCTAAAGCAAGCTGCAGAATCATGTTTGGGACGACTGTATAAAACATTGAAAGATTGAGGAACTTTATACATTCTATCTACCTTTTAGCGGCTGCATCAGGAAAACTACAGGCAATGACACACCCATTTTACCATAGCTGACAAAACTGGATGAATGGGTGCGACTCTGAAAATTCCTTCTGTAACTGCTGATAGTATTTTCTGAGAGACTGAGAAACCTCAGTGTTCACCCACTGAAAACATTGCCACAGTCTGAAAATTGTCTCAGGGAAAGATAAACCCCCACAGGGAAAATCAGAAACTGGGCTCTCCTCTGAGTATGAATCAGAAATCTGAGAAGTAAACTCTGTATCTGTCCCTTCTTCTTCTTCCTGTACAGATTCAGAATATTGAGTGTCTTCAAGAAAATAAGTACCTCTTTTTCTTTTACCAGAAACCACCTTAAAAGAAGGATTGGTGGTCTGAATTAAACCCTGAGCCAGTCCCAGTAAACTACACTTGTCTAGGAAAATTTGAAGAGGAGTAGATACTTGTTTAGTTTTCTGATTCTTTTTGACAGGAAAACAGGACCAAAAGTGTTACTAAATGGTAGCAGCAGCTTCCAAAGGAATGTGCCCAAACATTCTGACTAAACAAGGAAGTATTACCTGTTCCCTCTCCCAGAACAAGCAAGAATGGATCTCCCTTGCCCACTAAAGGGTCACCCACAGCCACAGAGGATCTGGCTAACCCCTGGGTCTATAGTGGCTGGAGCTGCTACACCAGAGGGATCTGGATTAAAAGATGAGTTGTCTGAGGAAGAACCTGTGGCAAACTGCTAGCCTGCTGTGGTGGCAAAGGTTATTTGCTTAACCTTTTCTTATTGTGGCTGGAGGAAGAACCAACTACTGGACCGGTAGTTTGTTCCATGTTCAAGACAAAAATGGTGTCCCTTTCCCACAGAAAAGAAGCAGCAAAAGATGGTAAATATTTAAAGTTGTTAAAAGTTACTGGGTTTTTTACAGAAAAAAAACAGAGCAAAATGCACTTTAAAACATTATGTCCGTCCCACAAAGTAAGATAAACACAATTTCTCCACAAGAAAAAATGGTTTATAATTACTTTAAACGACTATTAAACTGACAGGAAAAAGTGAGTTCCCATCTAAAAGTTTAGTTAAGTCTTGTGACAGCCCGTTAAAGCACAAACTCATATCTTAAAAAATAATTTTCCTAAAGGAGAGTACAATAAACATTTTTTTCACTGTGGAAGATTTTTACATGAAAGGAATTTATCTGCCCAGCAAAGGAACAGTACAAGCTGATTGTAGATCCTCAAAAATTCACAGAGGAGGGCTTTGTTCAATAACAGGAAAGCTCTTAAGCTGACCAATGGTTTGGGCATGTGGAAGGTGCCCTAAAGCTCCAGAAGATATCCGTCCTACCCCAGCAGGATATAACCCCATATAGCCAAGGCCACAGCAGCAGTGATCAATATGATAAACAATGACCAAAGTAAGGCGTACACTATCACCAAAGCTTATCTCATTATGGATGGCATACATCATTGTAAAGCAAGTACAGTACAATCTTATATTTAACCAAAGCACTCAAAAGACTAAAGAATTAAAGCCTTCAGCTCGTTAGATATGTCAGCTGGAAACAGAGAAAAATCTCTTCAAAGTTGCTCCATATTCTGAACATTTTGTTAGCAGTCAAAATTATACTAAGCTGCCAGAAAAACATTAGTCCACTTCAACAGAAATGAAAATAAAATTGTCATATTCTTAAAATTATTACTTGAATGCATCTGTCAGGAGACTCCTAGGTTAAGTTTTAAGTGAAACACTAATAATAAAATGCGACATTCTGTTCTCCAACAAATGGATATGTTCATGGCAGAGATAAATACAGTCCACATCACAGCACCCTTCTTTGCTCCTTCTAAGATACATCTCTAGAAATGGTCTGTAATACCAGTGAAAGAGAACAGGTTTGGAGTGATATGTGAATTACAATGGAGTACTGTCTGTACTGTCTGTAGTTGCTTTTATATCTGAAGTTGACTTACCCCATGTACATCTCCTAGACCAAATTTTAACTCAAGAGCTTACTGGTTGTCTCTTCATCTAAGCAACTAAAAATCAGTAAAAAGTAATAAACACACTCATCAAGTCAGTAATCTTCCCAAATCAGATATATTTTATTTTCATGCTTTGGGCACATGTCTCTCTTACTGGAGCATGCCACAGATAGCTTTTAATGCCTCTTTCACCTATTGCATTTAGGTACATCTGGCACTAAGGTGCAATGACCACCTGTACATGGAATTACTGTACTTATATGTCTTATTGTCCAGCACCAGTACTATGGGACTACCCTATCTGACACTAGACAATCTTGAGATTCTGATGAAGATGGCTGGGATGAGCAGGCAGAGCCCACAGCTGTATGGGATATGTCAGATACAGGGAATGTGCCCACCACATCCTCTCACCATACTATGGACACAGAAACCTTGCCTACACAAACCTAATGCACAGAACCATCAGAGAGTGGACAGGTTGATGGGGACATAATTTATTAAGGTAGTGTGGTGGGTGAATTTACCCCTAGCCATCATGGGTAGGAGGTTCCACATGCAGGCTGGGTGTTGATAGCAAGGCTCATATAAGGTATGGTTACTCTCCTTTCACTGAGGATGGTGTGTCAACAGCAACCACCCAACATATATGCATGGCTGTTGTGGAGGCACTGCTGATTTCCACCAGGGCCTTGGAAGAGGATGCGAGGTTACTGCATGTTGTACATACAGACAGATCAGACTGCATGAACCATGGAGTCAAGTGAAATAGAATGACTCACTTTTACTATATCCTTGTGAAATTTCTCATAGCAACTATACAGAATCATGAATATTTTAAAAGTATTATTTGTTTTTAATGTGCACAAATTCTACCCAATAATATAGTAGTCCAGAGTCTCATGTATTGAAGTACATCAGCAAGAAAGACTGCATGTATCTGCCTGTATTCACACATGCAGAATAAAATGTAAACCAAACAGCTAATACATCCTTTTTATGATGTGACTGCAACAGCTGAAGGACACCCACTTTACAAAATACAATATTTCTGTACTGCAGGAGTAATTTTCTTCGATTATGCATCACCGAGTCCGTCATGGTAGACCTGACCACAGCTATATTAGTCAGAACCAATGGATGTCTTGTCACAAGAAACCAATGAGCTGTAGACATTTTTTAAAGTCTGCGATGATACAATATGTGGGTATGTAAACAAGGTGCAGGGCGTTTAGCCAAAACTTAGTAAATTGTGAAGCATTTTATTGTGCACTAAATATAGCTGCTTCGGCTACATCTTAGTACCAAGACAGGTCCTACAGTTCTTGTTTCAAATACCAAGTATACTTTAAGGGAATAAATAAGGTGTCTATAGTATTGCATATAATTTAGAAAATATTCTGAACTAGATTTATATAATCAAGAAAAAACATTAAACAAGTAATTTAAAATTTTAGTATACTTATTTATTCATTAATTTTTCAATTGCCTTCTTAGTATTATGGGACAGACAATACCTATTTTGGCACTCAGTGGCCACAAAGGCGAGAAGCTAATACTGAACAGGAAGCCAGAATGATATTCACATACAGCACATGCACCTACAGAAGTTTTGGAGACTCCAAAATTAACATATGTCTTTTACATGTGAGACAAAACAAGTGGACTGATTCAAAACCCACATGTACACAGGTAGGGCATGCAAACTCCTCCCAGAAGGCACGTGAGTTGAGGACCAAACTAGAGAACCATGTACATCAATGCAGAACTAAGTACTGTGACACCTAAAGTCTCTGTAATATTTGAAAAATGTTAATTTTAAATCTAATTTTATTCCACAGCAGATCAGTATCACTGATGATATGATGATACTAGTTAAAATAGAAGGTGTAAGTACTTGGATGCTCAGCTAGGATGATACATACTATGGCCAGGATTTCGAAAGGCTTACTGTGAAGGGAAACCCTAACATGCACCCCCCCCCCCCGCAGTAAACCTTTCGGATTCTTAACACTGAGCTTTTCCACAAGCAGGAGGGTCAGCTTAATGGGTGGTCTTGCTGGTAGAACTGCATGGTAATGTGACAACTTGGGGAACAGTTAATATTAATTAGCCCAGAAATTCCAACAACTGATGATTTATGCAACATTAAATCTCACTGTTGGAGGAAAGGTGAACTGTCACACATTTGCTCCAATGGAAGCAATCACGGTGCAGGTCAGTTCAGTAATGAAGATGTGGGTGTTGGAGATGGTAAGTTATGTATGTGTGGATGCACGTGAGTGTGTCACTTGAGGCATGAATAAAGCTGTGTTTGTGTGTGTGTGTGTGTGTGTGTGTGTGTGTGTGTGTGTGTGTGTGTGTGTGTGTGTGTGTGTGTGTGTGTGTGTGTATATACATGTCTGCCTGGGTGGTCGCACTATGGATATTAGGTAGGGAACTGAGAGTCTGGCTGTGTGTTTT
Source organism: Protopterus annectens (assembly GCF_019279795.1). Classification (NCBI taxonomy): domain Eukaryota; kingdom Metazoa; phylum Chordata; order Ceratodontiformes; family Protopteridae; genus Protopterus; species Protopterus annectens. The sequence goes on from NC_056726.1 coordinate 1,497,441,826, forward strand.
TCTGTGTGTGTGATTGTGTGTGTGTGTGTGTGTGTGTGTGTGTGTGTGTGTGTGTGTGTGTGTGTGTGTGTGTGTGTGTCTGTCTGTTTGTGTCATAACATTCATGTGGGTGAATGGATTAGTATTTCCATGAGAGTGATCCAGAGTGGTCAGGATGTTCAATTTAATGAGGAGTTGATGTGTGTGTTCATAGATGTATTGCTTGATAGGTGTTTACTAAACTAATGGCTACTAGGTCCTTTAGCCTAGCCATGTATCCCAAATCTCTGACATGTTCTGGAACCCTTAATAAGTGTAAGCAGGTGCTTGGGTGGTAAAACTTTTACAAGCAGAGGACTAGGAGATAAACCATTTGCAAGTTGCCTGTGTCCATTAGAAACATAGGTACCAAACCAGGGATGAATTTCCTGTTCCTCATCCAGATGTCCAAGTTATACTTGAACTGGGTTAGGGAGGAACTCTGCTTCACATAGATGGGGAGCTTGTTCCAGAGATGGGGTAGTCTCTGGGATACATACCTATCTCTCCAGCAGGTTCTATTTATATCACAGGCAAAGTTTAAGACTTTAGAATGTGTAATTTTGGTGCTGCTTTTTTTACAGAAATGCAGGAAGTCTATTAGGGTGGGGTCCAACAATGTCTTGTATGCCAGGCATAGATCTCCCTTTAACAGCCTGTAGGAGACAGAATACAGGGATAGGGCCTTGAGGCTCTCTGCAGAAGACATTTTACTTATTCTCTATATTCTTTTAGTGAGGAACCTCTATGGATGTTCCAACTGTTGGATGTGCCTGGTTATACATACCAAAGGGGACATTGCACTCAATGACAGCACTGATGAAATCTGAATATAGTGGAACAATGACCTTTTTGGAACTGGATGATACAGCTTTGTTTATATGTTGCACAACACATAATGATTTCCTCGCTGTTGTTGACACGTTATGGTCAAAGGCTAGATTACTGTCTACATGTGTCCCCAGCTCCTCATCTACAGTAACTATCAAATTGACAACATACCTCAGCTCTTAGGGGTATGTTGTCAATTTGATAGTTAGTGTAGATCATCGTTTGTATTGTACCTAGTCAGCCACTGTAGCTAGATTGCATGTGCATATAAGCTACTGAGCACATGCAAGATCAGTGCCACTTTGTATAGTCAGCCAGAGTGAATGCAGGCATGAATGGAGATGTACATGCGCATATCTCTGAAGTAAGGAGTCAGTCATTTAGCTTAAATATATGTTCCAGTTACAGCTCCTGATGTGTTTATGTACAACAAACAACTTGAACCCATCACAGTGCCTCAGTGTCTCAATTGGCACACAAGACATGCGACATGGTGTCAAAATGGGATCCGAAGTGAAGCAACTCGCAAACAATGAGGCACAAAGTTAAAATTTATTTATTTTTATTTATTTATTTATAAAAAGAGGAAGAATATACAGGAGTGAACTCACAAGCAGGTTGGTGGTTATTCAGAGGTACTTAAACTCATTTAAATGATTTTTCAATTGACGAATAAATGATGAAGCATTTAAAATGTTAGAAATAATTACTGAGATAAAGGAAATGTTCGAAATTGCAACATAATGATAAACGTATTCAAAATAAATAAAAAAATGATCAAAATAATTTGTGAAGTTTTAAAATGTACGAAAAGGCTAAAACGACTGCATTTTTTCACAATGTACGACTTTTTTGCATTAACTGAAACTTTTCAAAGTATCCAAAGTGTTCGGAATGTTTGCAGTGTTTGCAGTGTTAAAGTGACGTCTTTTCAGAAAGATTGTTATGCATTTGAGCATAATTCCAACCACCTGGTTCATGCTTATATTTAAATGAATTTTGTTATTATGGCTGAGGGATTTCACAGACTTGGACCGCTGCTCTCTGATAATAATATTGCTGAGAATAGGTGAGTTTTTTAACAAGAATATGATATTTTCATACAGGCTGCGTTTTCTGATAAAGACCCACATACAAAAGAATTTACTCTTCTTAATTTAGCTGGCTTGGAAGCCATTGAGAGGGAACGTTCATTTGTGTATGGACCTGCTGTGTATGCAGGGGAGGGGCCAAATTGCCATATTGTGATACAGACTGAAATGCAGGAAGACCCCGAGTACTTAAAATGTAAATTTAGAGAAATGTGCAACCCTCAAACAAATATTACAAAGGAAATACACACGTTTTACACAAGAAACGCCTGGTGAAACTATAGCAGCATATATTACTGACTTGAGAAATAAAGCAAAAACGTGCAGATTTGGTGATCTGAGAGATGAGGTGATAAAAGGCAGGCTTGTATGTGTTGTCAATAATGATGGAGTAAGAAAGATTTTGCTTCGAGACAGTGATTTAACTTTGAGCAAAGCCATAAAGATTTATCAAATACATTAACTTACAGAAATGCATACGGATATGCTTACGAATGAGAAAAATGTGCATGCAGTGTCTGCCAGTGAGAATGTTGATAGTGTGGAACAAAAGGTTGGGTGCAAACGGAGATATAAACTGAAGGGTGTGGCAGCTTCTAACCTCACCTATAAACCAAATGGGGTCACAACAAACAACTTTATTGTTAATTGTCGTAATTGTGGAGGCAGTCGTGAACCTAAACAAGAGAAGTGCTGAGGTTTTGGTCAACAATGTCACAAATGTAAAAACTGGAATCATTTCCAAAGACTTTGCAAGTCTAAAGCGGCCCAAACTTTTACTAGAAAAGAGCGTCCAAAGAAGGAAGCATTTAGTCAGAAAGCCGTGAGGAAACGTTCTATGTTGATAGTGTCTCTGTGATTGATAGAACGGTTAACACAGTAGATTACTGGTTATCAGCAAAGAGTGAAATATTTTCTGTTCGGATTAATGAAAAATCTGTAGAGCTTAAAGAAGACACTGGATCCAAGTGCAATATTATATCAGCACAAATGTTTGCTAAAGTAAAAGCTGGTGAGAAACATGATTCAGCGAAGTGTGCAAAACTAGCTGTTTATGGTACTGAACAGATTCAAACTGATGGCGCCGTAGTTCTCAGATGCCATTCTGTTGGGAACAGCCATGACTTGCACTTTTGCATAATAAAAATACACGTGTAGTCACTGTTAGGCCTCAAAGACAGTTTGAGAATAGGACTGATTTCATTTAATAAAGAGGTCCACCATATAAGTATGACCCACAACAATAGTTTTAAACACAATAGTTTTAGTGAATATGCTGATATTTTCCACAGATGAGCTTGGCAAACTTCCAGTCACATATTCCATGAAGTTAAACCATGAAGTAAGCCCATTTGTCAGACCAGCAAGGAAAGTTCTGGTAGCAATGCAGAGCAAAGTAAAAGTAGAACTAGACAAAATAATGAATTTAGGTGTAATTACTCCAGTAAAATAACCAATTGAATGGGTATCCTCCATGGTTGCAATTCACCCCCTGCCCAGAAAACCACAGTGAAAAACTTCTCTAAAGCAAATTTCATACTCCTCAAAACCAAGGTGGAATCCTTCAAAGCCCCCGGGCCAGTGGAAAATACGGCCCAGACCGCAGAATCCTTTATAAATGCATTCTATGAACACCTTCAGGAATGCATGGATCATGCAATCCCAAATAAAACCAAGACCCAATCCTCCAAAGGCAGACAACCTGCCTGGTGGACCCCAGCCATAAACAAACTATACAATAGAAGGAGGAAGCTACTACATGATAGAGCAAAATCCCAAAAAGGGAAGGCATCTCTGATCAGTATTAGCAAAAAACTAAGGGCACTCATAAAATCGTCAAAGGCCAGCTTCGAGAGAAAAATTGCACAGGACACTAAGGATAATCACAAGGCTTTCTTTAGCTATGTTAGGAACCTGGGTGGGAATTCCCAGATATGCTCTGAATTAGTCCAAAATGACAAGAAATACACTGATCCCACAGACATTGCCAACATCCTAGCTGACAGGTTCAGTGCAAACTTCTCCCCCCCTCCCCACCAAAAGGGCAAATATCTATCCCAGCAGAGTGCTGCCCCCCTGACATCTCAGATGCTCAGGTGGGAGCCGCCCTCTCCAAAGCAAAAAACACACTATCAATGGGACCAGACGGTGTCCCAGGCTGCGTCCTACATGAACTCCAAGAAGAGCTAAACCCAAACATAAAACTACTGTTCAATCTCAGCCTTACTACAGGATATGTACCCAAAGAGTGGTGTACAGCAACAGTGGTCCCTCTCCACAAAGGTGGTGCCTCAACGGACCCTGGAAACTATCACCCCATAAGCCTGACTAGCTTGGTCTGCAAAGCTATGGAAAGGATCATCATGGACCTCATAAATAAAGATATTGGGGACCTACAGACACTGGATCCAACCCAGTTCGGCTTTGTTAAGGGCAGATCCTGCCTCTTAAACCTGGTTGACTTCTTTGAAACAGTCACCAAGGCCATTGTGAAGGGAAGGTGGTCCACACAGCCTATCTGGACCTCGCAAAGCCTTCGATACAATACCCCACTCGGGCATTATAGATAAGCTCACCAGCTTAAATATAAACCCCTATGTCACTAGATGGGTTGCAAACTGGCTCAAGGACAGAACCCACATGGTTAGAATTACTGGAGCCATGTCAGACTCCAAACCAGTTACAAGTGGCGTCCCACAAGGCTCAGTCCTGGGACCTCTCTTGTTTGGTATATATTTCTCGGAGGTACAGGCCAACACGGAAGGACTGTGGCTGACCAAGTTCGCAGATGACTGCAAACTGGGCGCCATAATCGACTCTCCAGCCGACACAAGCATCCTCCAAAAGGGCCTCATAGAAACAGACAACTGGTGCCAGAGCCATGGCCTCAAGCTAAACGCCAAAAGTGTATAGTCATCCCTTTGGCAAAACAAAGTGCCCACAAATTACCATATAGGTGGTAATCCATTAAGTACAGAAGAAGTAATTAGGGACCTGGGGACCCAAGTTGATAGCAATCTCTCATTTGACAACCACGTGGCCAAAGTGGTTAGAAAAATATTTTATATAGCCCACCTAATCATGAAGGGATTCACATCTAGATTAGGGGAGGTCATCGTGCCTCTTTACTCATCCCTCATCAGGCCCATAATCGAGTACAATGCCCCTTTTGGGATGTACCTTACCAAACACCTGCAGCAACTGGAAAGACCCCAAATGTACCTCACCAAGAGGATCAAAGGGCTCAAACAGATGCCATATGCTGCCCGGTTAAAGAAACTCCAGCTCTACTCAGTGGCATACCGCCTGCTCATAGGTGACCTGTGCCTGACGTATAAGGCCATGTCCAACCCGGAATTACGGGACATGCTGCACCTCAAAAAATCCAAATCCCATCGAGCTACACGCTCCAGAGACTTGAACCTCAACACTGAAATAAATAGGACATGCTGGAGGGACAGATTCATAACCCAGAGGCTCCCTTCACTATGGAATAAAATCCCAGTCCAGGTTAGGCAGAGTCCCTCATTAATTCTCTTCAAGAGGAGTCTTGATGAGTGGATGGGAGATCATAGGTTTACCCCGGGTATCACTTCTGTGTCACTGTTAGACAGAGGCACAGTATACTAACCTCGAAAAAGGGCATAGCAAAATTAATTTAAAATGGGTGGCGAAAGCCAAACATACTCTGGCTAGGCTTATAAATGCCCTAGGGCAGATAGCCTAGTATGAACCTATGAACCTATGAACAAGAAAAGCTCAGATGATATTCGAATATGTACTGATCCAAGAGACTTAAACAAAGCACTTAAACACCCTCATCATCCAATCAGCACAGTAGAAGAAATAGCCACTATCATGCCAAATGCCACTGTTTTTTCAGTCTTAGATTCAAAAAGTTCCTTTTGACAAATTTCGCTGGATCACAAATCTTCATTGTTAACCACTTTCAGTGCACCATTTGGTAGATACAGATTCTTGAGAATGCCATTTGGAATAAATTCTGCCAGTGAATCATTTTATTGTACAGTGGAACAATTTTCTTCTGGTTATCCATGTGCTATCCTAGTAGATGACATTATTGTAGGAGACAATGGTGAAGACGAACATGATAGAAATCTCATGAAAGTTCAAGACCATGCTAGTAAAGTCAATCTTAAACTGAATCCTCACAAATGTAAATTCAAACTGAAAGAAGTTAATTATGTGGGTCATTTGTTTACCATATCTGGCTTACAACCAGATTGTCTATGCAGGCAGCAATACTTAAGATGCCAATTCTATAAAATGTTACATCTTTACAATGTTTCTTGGTATGGTCAACTATTTATGAAGGTTCATCACAGACCTGAATGAGCTTTCAGCACCCTTACATGAGGTGACATGGAAAAATGTAGACTGGTCCTGGTTGGAACAACACCAAAGACCATTTATATTTGGAAACAGAAAATCGCCAGTCCACCCACATTGAGATATCATGATGTTCACAAACCTGTAACTGTTTTATGTGATGCTTCGAAGTATGATCTTGGTGCAGCATGTCTTCAAGAAGGCATACCAGTAGCCTATGCATCCAGAACTTTAAGCGAAACTGAAATGCAGTATATGCACAAACTGGAAAAGAGCTTTTGGCAGTAGTGTTCACATGTTTGAAGTTTGATGATTATATTTAAAAACCTGTTCAAACAGAGACTGACCGCCAATCTCTAGTGACAGTTCTGAAAAAAACAATACATACAGCCCCAACACACCTACAATGCATGATGTTAAAACTGCGAAAGTACAATTTCAATATAGTCTATACAAATAGAAAATATCTGTTCCTTGCTTATACTTTGTCAAGAGCACCCAGGCAAACACCAGAACAGCATGAAACCGAGAAAGCAGACTTTGAAGTCAGGGAGGTCAGAAATTTTTCCTCATCACGTCTTGATGAACTCAGAAATCATGCGGCTTCAGACCCAATCTTCCAGAAGCTGAAAGATGTTATCAGTCAAAGATGGCCAGCACGACAAACTTGTTTACCACTTGCATAAAGAAGTATTTTCCTTACAGAGACAAGCTCATGATGGAAGACGGAATCATCATGAAAGGTCCTAAAGTGTTAATTCCTACAGCAATACAACAGGAATATATCAATATTTTACATTGTGGCCACCCAGGTACTGATTCAACCAAAAGAAGGACAAGAGGCATAGTTCTTTGGCCTTCTATGTCAAAAGATATAGAGAAGGAAACTTTAGCATGTCCTATTTGCAACAGTACTAAATTGCACCATCAAAAAGAACCACTTCAGCTAAACCAGATTCCTGAATTACCATGGTTGACGGTTGCTACTGATATTTTTGAACTTGGTGTTAGTACATTCTTACTCAAATTGATTTGAGATTGACCTTTTTCCTAACTTAACATCTAGCACTGTCATTACGAAATTGAAGAGACATTTTTCTGTCCATGGTAGTCCGCACAAAGTAATTTCTGACAATGGTGCACAGTTTACAAGTTAGCAGTTCAAGAATTTTGCTGAGTCTTGAGACTTTGTCCATGTTACTCATAGTCCTGAGTATCCAGAGTCCAATGGATTAGCTGAGTGTGCACTTCAAAGTGCAAAACAGCTGTTATTTGAGAAATCCAAGAGAGGTGGTACCAATGTTTTTCTTAACTTACTCAATCTCAGAAACATTCCTTGAGATAATTTGCTTGGTTCACCTGCTCAGAGATTGATGTCCAGACAGATGGGAAGAACTTTATTGATTAGTAAACAATTGTTAGTACCAAATGTAAAGAACAACAGAGTGGTCAAGGCTCAACTTTTGAGAAAACGTCAGTCACAGAAATTGTACTACTGTAAGTCCAGCAAACCTCTTAGACCATTAAGACAAGGAGAAGTTGTGAGAACGCAAACATCTAAAGGATATGACCAAGTGGTTATCATCAAAAACCTTTGCGAAGAACTGAGATCTTACATCAGACAGTCTGAAGGAATGGATTTCAAAAGGAATTGGCTACACACATATTTTCAGTCTTTCAACCAGAAATGCAGCAGATTGCCTGTGCCAGAGACTCTGTTTCTCAGAGTGACTCTACACTTGTTTGAATTCCAGAGGACAGTGTACTTTCTTCAAATAATCCTGATGTAACACCAAAGTTTCAGTTGTAAAAGACTCCCCAAAGACTGTCCTTGTTGCTAAATCTAGTCAAAGTTTTTATGTAACCAAATCATGTAGAATTTCAAACACATTTCAAAATACACAGAGATTTGGACTTGAATTAATTTGTTGTTATATGTTGATGTAATATCTAGCTTGTTAAAAAAATCTTGTTCTCCTATTGCATGTCGAACAAATTAAAGGAGGATGTAGATCATTGTATGTTTTGTACCTAGTCAGCCACTGTGGCTAGATAGTACATGCATATAAGATACTGACCACATGCAAGAACAGTGCCATTTTGTATAGTCAGTCAGAGTGAATGCAGGCATGAATGGAGATGCACATGAGAGTGTGTTTGAAGTAAGAAATCAGTCAGTTAGCTTATGAAGTTCAACGTATATGTTCCAGTTGCAGCTCCTGATGTGCTTATGCACAATAAACACCTTGAACCTATCACAGTGCCTAAGTGTCTCATAGGTTCATAGGTTGGTACTAGGCTATCAGCCCTAGGGCCTATACAAGCCTAGCCATAACAATTCCCTGGCTATTTATTCCCACATTATTTACTTTCCTGGACCCCTGTCTAGCAGGGCGACTGATGTGATCCCTGGGGTGAATTTCCTTTCTCCCATCCAATTGTCAAGGTTCCTCTTGAAGAGGTCGAAAGAGGCACTCTGCTTGACATGTATGGGCAATCTATTCCAGAGTCTGGGGAGTCTCTGGGTCAGGAACCTATCCCTCCAGCATGTTTTGTTTATTGTGATGACAAGGTTTAGATCCCTGGAGCGTGTAGCTCTGAGGGATTGGGATTTTTTTAAGTGTAGCATGTCCAACATCTCTGGGTTTGACATGGCCTTGTATGTTAAGCAGAGATCGCCTCTGAGTAGACGATATGCGACAGAGTATAGCTGGAGTTTTTAAGGCGGTCAGCGTAGGGCATCTGCTTTAGGCCTGTGATTCTTTTAGTGAGGTATTTCTGAGGCCTTTCCAGTTGTTGCAGATGTCTTGAGAGGTACATACCAAATGGGGCATTGTATTCTATAATGGGTCTAATGAGGGATGAGTACAGTGGGACAATGACCTCCTTTTTTCTGGATGAAAAGCCCTTCTTGATGAGGTGTGCCACATAGAAGGATTTCCTGACTGTTGTGGCGATGTGGTTATTGAAGGTGAGACCACTGTCCACCTGTGTCCCTAAGTCTCTTATCACACTTTCTGTGTTTAGTGTACTGCCATCTATATGGTAATTCATGGATACATGTTTTTTCCCAAATGGGATAACAATACATTTCTTGGCATTGAGCTTGAGCCCATGGCTCTGGCACCAAGCATCTGTTTCTGTAAGGCCCTTTTGTAGAGTATCCACATCATTTGGGGATTCAATAATGGCTCCCAGTTTGCAGTCATCTGCAGACTTTGTTAGCCAGAGTCCCTTAGTGTTGACCTGTACTTCAGAGAAGTAGATGCCAAACAAGAGCGGCCCCAGGACTGAACCCTGAGGTACTCCACTTGTCACTTTTCTGGAGCTGGATTTGGAGTCGGCTACTTTTACAGTGTGGGTTCTATCAGTAAGCCATTTAGCAACCCATTGGGTGACATAGGGATTAATGCCCAACTTAGTAAGTTTATCTATGATTCCAGAGTGGGGGATGGTGTCAAAGGTCTCATTTGGTACACAAGACATGCAACAGTTACCAGAAGTGACTGACTTTTCATAGGATACCATTATGCATTTTGTGGCATTTAGTTTTAGTCTATGGCTCAGACACAAGCTATTTGTCTGTGTCATCCCTTTATGGAGAACATTAGAGTCAGTGGAGGATTCTATGCCTGCCCCTAATTTACAATCATTTGCAAATTTAGTCAAACAGAGGCCCTTGATGTTAGCATTGATTTCAGAGAAGTAAATGCCAAAAAGATGCAGTCCCAGGACTGATCCCTAAGGTACTATGTTTGTGGTTGGCCTCTTTGTAGAGTCAGACTCCCCCAATTCTAACTTACTGGGTCCTGTCTGTGAGGCAGCTGGCTATCCACTGGGTAATGTAAGGGTTTACACCTAACATCTTCAGTTTATCAACAAAGCCCAAGTGGGGTGTTGTGTCAAATACATTGGCATGGTCAAGATAGGCAGTGTGAACAATTTCACCTTCATCCATTCTCTTGGTGACCTTCTCAAAGAAGTCCAGTAGTTTGAGTAGGCATGACCTGCCTGGATGAAAATAAATTGAGTTGGGTCCTGTATCTGGAGGTTTTCGATAACATTATTAACTATTTGACCATTGCCATGATAATTATTTCCATGGCTTTGCATATGAGACTAGTGAGACTTATGAATCTGTAGTTTCCAAGGTCTGTAAATGGCCCACCTTTGTGCAGAGGGATGACTGTTGCTGTTCTCCAGTCATGAAATATGCAGCCTGTTTGGAGGCTATGGTTAAACAGAGATTCCAGAGAGCCTGATAGGTCTTGCTATTTAGAAGGCATCCTAGTATATATACTCCAGTAGGTTGAGTAAGCATGACCTGCCCTTAGCAAAACCAAATTAGGTTGGGACTAGTGTCTGGAGGGTTCCTTTGACATTACTAATCATTTGATCATTCCCATGATAATACTTTCCATGTCTTTGCATATGAGACTAGGGAGACTTATGGGTCTGTCATTTCCAGGGTCTGTATATGACCCATGTTTGTGCAGTGGGATGACTGTTGCTGTTCTCTATTCATGAGGCACAAAGCCTGTTTGATGGCTATGATTAAATAGCAATTCGAGACAGCCTGATAAGGCTTTCTTCCTTCTCCTTGGTTCTACCTGCTCTGTTCATCCTGTGGGCTCACTCTGCTCCTCTACCCTGCCCCAATTTCCACCCACCCCCACTACTCCTACTTTTATTTCAACCACTCCCAACCCAATCAAGACAACCATCCAGTCAAAGCCTTCCCCTCTTTGCCTCTCCTCCTTTCAACCACAGTAATTAAATACATCACTAATTAAATACATCACTCTTTCACTACCCCCCTCACCCCACAGCTCTTCTCTCCAACTACAATTCCTCCCATATTAAACTATCTTTTTCCTAACCATGCTTTCCTTACTGTTCCTAACACTCCAAACACCCATCTCCCTCCTATTACTCCCAACAACTTTATACCATGCCAGCTCCTATACCTCCAATCAGCTACCACTCTCTACACCTTACCATACTCCCACACAAAACCATCTTCTCCCTCACACAAATAATCATTTCTTTTCCATCTCCTTCTCTCTGTTTCAGCTCAACCCTCAGCACCTTTTTAATCCTAAAATTATTTCCACTACTGCTAAGACACTTACTTTTAAACAAATACTAGACCATCCAGAATATCCTAAATTCAAATCAAACACAATAAAATAACTTTCTTCAATAACCTCATCTTAGCTGGAGACATTCACTCCAACCACAGACCTAACTGACCCACAAATAACAATTACCCTCCCCTTCCTCTAACCTTTCATCTCCCTACAATGCTCCTAAATTTTTCACACTCAATGCCCAGAGTCTCAGCAACAAGGCACATCAGGTTCAAGCATGACTAAGTTATAACCAGCCTGACATTGTAGCAATCTCTGAAACATGGCTCAAACCCCACATCTCTGACTCTGAAATCCTACCCTCTGGATTTCACACTCTTAGATGTGACCACCCAAAGAAAAAAGGCGGACGTGTTGCATTAATCTATTCCAATCTACTTACCTTAATTCCCCTACCAAATTCCATTCCTAAATTCACCAATGCAGAACTAACAGTCGGTCTATTACAAATGAATAATCACAAAAGCCTCTGTATCATCACCCTTTATATCCCACCAGGATATAACGTTTCAACCCTTAAAGACATACTCCAATGGGCCTCAGCTGAAATTAACATTGAAATTTACATATTAGGTGATGTAAACATCGACTGGAATAAAATCAACAGTCCCATACCCTCCCTGTCCATTATCCTCTTTAACTTTACTCAAGTAACGCACTCCATCACCAGACCCAATAAAACAAATCCCCCAGGATCCACTCTTGACTGGATCTTAGTCACCCATCCAAATAATATTACCAACCCTGGCACCATCCCTGACTCTATTAGTGCCCACATCCCAGCTTCATTTACCATGCAACCACCTCCCATCCACACCAACATCAATATATTCAGACCCACAATCTTATCAAATTTGACCCCAAAACAATCTCCAACTATCTCAAACAAATGAAATGGAACATTCTAAAAACCCTACCACTCAATAAAGCCATAGACCACTTTAATTCTGCTTCTTAGCCCCTCTAAATTCCCCAGCTCCACCAAGGAAACAAAGAATAAAAACTACAACTGCCCCATGGCTCTCCAGCTCCACCAAGGAAAAAAAGAATAACAACTATAACTGCCTCTTGGCTCCCAAGCTCCACTAAGGAAAAAAAGAATAAAAACTATAACTGCCCCTTGGCTCCCCAGCTCCACCAAGGAAAAAGAATAAAAACTATAACTGCCCCATGACTCGCTAGCTCCACCAAGGAAAAAAAGAATAAAAACTATAACTGCCCCATGGCTCCCTAGCTCCACCAAGGAAAAAAAGAATAAAAACTATAACTGCCCCTTGGCTAACCAAAGAAACAAAGCAAATTATGCATCAAAGAGACAAATCCTGGAAGCTTTAACAAAAGAACAAACTTCCTGAAACCCTTCTGCAATATACACAGCTCCATAACTTTGCAAAAAAAAAACAATTATTCAAAGACAAAAAATCCTACTACACTAAGCTCCAGTCCAACCATCCCCAAACCCCTAGGCTTTTTTGGAACTCCATAAACTTACTCCTCAACCCAGGCTTCAAAAATAACCCATGTCCGGACCCAAGTAAATCTGACCTTTATAGAGTCAATATCCGACCTAACGAAAACTTTTCCCAACAACAACCCATCTCTCCTACATTCCACCTCATTTAAGTCCCCAAATAATTTCCCCCATGTCTCCACTAACTACATAAAAAGACTTATATCCAAACTTATACCCTGCTCCAATGCACCTGACAACATCCCCTCTTCCTTTCTCAAGTCTGCTGCCAATGGTATGGCTCTCCCAATTAGTATCCTAATTAATAGATCCATAAAGGAATTCTATGTCCCTAAACTCTGGCATTCCACCTTTATTCTTCCTCTCCACAAGGGAGGCAAAAACACTAACATTTCAAACTTCTGCCCTATATATCTTCTCTCTCCAATCTCCAAAATCCTAGAAAAATGCATCCACCTCCAACTTATACCTTTTCTGACTAAAAAAAACTTCCTAGCCCTACCCAACATGGTTTCCAACCAGGACATAGCACCATAACAGCTCTACTCGAATTCTTAGAAAGTGTCACTCAAGCCCGGGATTCTGGGACCTTAGTATCCACAGTGCTCCTAGATCTCTCTAAAGCATCCGATACTGTTTCCCATAAACACCTTCTAAGTCACTTCTCAAACCTAAATCTCTCCCAAAACACTCTTTTCTGGTTCTCAAGTTATCTGTCAGATAGATATCAGGCTGTGAAATGGAAAAAAGGCACCTCACCTTTCTTACCCACCCCTACTGGAGTACCACAGGGGTCCATCCTCGGACCAACGCTGTTTAATATCTTTATCAATAACTTTCACTCTGCTATTCCAAAGGCCAAACTCATCCAATATGCAGCTGACTCTACACTTGTCTGATCTGCCTCTAACTCCCTGAATGCCTATCTAAAATTCAGACTGCCTTCTCAACTACTGAGATCTGGATGCACCAAAATCACCTTTCTCTCAATGCTAAAAAATCTAAAATACTACTATTCACACCCTCAAAATCTTTCTATTTTGATAAAATTCCTTCCAATTCCTTAGCCAAAGAACTCCCCGATCGAAGTTGTTCCCTTTGCCCAACTACTTATTGTAATTATAGCTGAACACCTCAAGTTCGACATCCATATTCAGCAAAATATAAAGAAAACCCACCAAAAACTAGGTATGCTATACAGGAACAACCACTTCTTCTCTACTTCTAACAGGAATACTCTGTCCTCGTCTTACCTCCTTCTCTCCCTTCTGTACAGTGCCCCACTACTAACTAACCTATCCTCTTCCATCACTTCCAAACGTGAAAGCTGTTATAACGAAATTTCTAAATTTGCCACCAAAGCCAAACATTCCACTCATCACTGTGTTATCCTCCAATCCCTCGACTTGTTAGAATTCACACAATACCTGGACTTCCTCCAGCTCACTACAGCACATAGACTAATATTTAATCCAACCAAATACCCCGCTCTAACTAACATCTTCCCCCATACACCCCAAATAGAACTCTCAGATCTGAACACCAAAACTTAATTACTGTCCGCAAACCTAAATGTCCTGTTGGACAACTTCTCCTCTCCTTCTTCTTAGGTAAGAAATGGAACTCTCTCCCTTCCATAGGTTCATTGGTTCATAGGTTGGTGCTAGGCTATCAGCCCTAGGGCCTATACAAGCCTAGCCATAACAATTCCCTGGCTATTTCTTCCCACACTATTTGCTTCCCTGGACCCCTGTCTAGCATGGCGACTGACGTGATCCCCGGGGTGAATTTCCTTTCTCCCATCCAATCGTCAAGGTTCCTTTTGAAGAGGGCCAAAGAGGCACTCTGCTTGACATGTATGGGCAATGTATTCCAGAGTCTTGGGAGTCTATGGGTCAGGAACCTATCCCTCCAGCATGTTTTGTTTATTGTGATGACAAGGTTTAGATCCCTGGAGCATGTGGCTCTGAGGGATTGGGATTTCTTTAAGTGTAGCATGTCCAACAGCTCTGGGTTTGACATGGCCTTGTATGTTAAGCAGAGATCACCTCTGAGTAGATGATATGCGACAGAGTATAGCTGGAGTTTTTTAAGGCGGTCAGCATAGGGCATCTGCTTTAGGCCTGTGATTCTTTTAGTGAGGTATTTCTGAGGCCTTTCCAGTTGTTGCAGATGTCTTGAGAGGTACATACCAAATGGGGCATTGTATTCAATAATGGGTCCAATGAGGGATGAGTACAGTGGGACAATGACCTCCTTTTTCCTGGATGAAAAGCCCTTAGTGATGAGGTGTGCCACATAGAAGGATTTCCTGACTGTTGTGGTGATGTGGTTATCGAAGGTGAGACCACTGTCCACCTGTGTCCCTAAGTCTCTTATCACACTTTCGGTGTTTAGTGTACTGCCATCTATATGGTAATTCATGGATACATGTTTTTTCCCAAAGGGGATAACTATACATGTCTTGGCATTGAGCTTGAGCCCATGGCTCTGGCACCAAGCATCTTCCACACTAAAGACAATGTCAAGCACAAACAACTTCAAAACTCAGCTTTACACCTACCTCTCCTCCAAATGGAAATGTAACTGCATTCTCCCTACCTAGAACTCTTTAACAAAAGCCCCTGTAGGGTATCCTCATGAGTTCCTAAGCACCTTATAGCTGGCTATAACCTTCTATAGCTAATTCCTATGCGATCTCCCACACTCTGTAAATATTGTAAATAGTTTTTGACTTTAACTGTGTGAATTTGTTAAAATGTATCTGCACAATATTTTTCTACTATCAGCAATATTGCTCACACTTTGTATTATTTGATATGTATTGTGCTTGTACTTTTATTTTGATTGGACTGCTATCTTTACTGTAATCTGTTTCATGGAGCTTTTCTCCCCGGGCCTCCACTGAAATTTGAGGTAAATTTGGCCTCCCAGGCCAAGGACAACCACAAGGCATTATTTACTGGGTCTGCAACCTGAAAGGCAATGCACAATTGTGTGCAAAGCTCATTGTAAATGGAGCTCTGGGCCCAGTGGACTTATCTGGTAATCAAACTGGAAATAAATAAATAAAGAAAGAAAGAAAGCAAGAAATGTTTTGTGATATGTAGAAGGCATCCTGGAATATTGTTTGTACCCATTGATGTAGTGTACTTGGCCTTAGAGAAAACATTAAGGACCTGTTCCCTAGTAATAGCAGGGGGAGTTATATTTCATGATATTTCCTGAAGAAAGGTTGAGGGGGAGATAGGGGGTAAAGTCAGTGCTGAATTTGTCAGCTAGTAGATTTGCCCTGTCTTCTGGCTCAATATAGGTGGCTCCATTTACAATGAGCTTTGCACACAATTGTGCATTGCCTTTCAGGTTGCAGACACAGTTAATAATGCGTTGTGATTGTCCTTGGTCTGGGAGGCCAAATTTACCTCAAATTAGGCTTTGGTAGCATTTATTTGTCATCTGAGTTGTTTGTTTAGTTTGATGACAGTGCTTTTATCCAGCTGGGAGCTACACCTCCTATTATACAGCCATTGAAGATATGATTCCACCAGGGTGGCTTGTTTTTTGAGTTTGTTCTGTACTTATTCCTAGTGGGTACAGCTGCCTCTATGCAGCTATTAACATGCTTGTATGGTGTTTCTGTGAACAGTTCAGCATAGCCAGCAGCGGTCTCAGGGTTTATGTGGGCTTGAAATTGTGCCAGATTATCACTTAATAGTAGGAAGTTAGTCATGGAGTAGTTCCTGAACAATTCCAGGGTTAGCTGGGGTTCCATGTTTTATTTTTACTTTAAAGTAGACCATTTTATGGTGTGAACTTACCAGAGATGAGATTACACTAAGGAGTGTGCTTTCCTGTATTTGTGAGGACTAAATCAAGTAGGTTTGTGCTCCTGGTCAGCATATTGACAATCTGGTCAAGGGAGTTTGCATTTACAAAATCCAGGAATCTGTGTGTCTGCATGTTTGGTGTCATATGTGATTCTCAGTTAATACTGGGGTAAATAAAGTCACCCATGACTTTGATATTGGGTTGGATGTCCGGTGTTTCCAGTAAGCTTAAATATGTGTTATGGGTTTCCTGGATCATAGATGGGGACCTATAATTTGCAAGGAAGTCGTATTGGATTTTACCTGTGGTAATTTGAATGTGTGTGTGTTTGAGTGTGTGAATGGCTGAGTGTGTGTACGCATGGGTCTCTGAATGAGTGTAAATGTGTGTGTGTGTCTGTGTGTGCATGTGTGTGAATATTGGGAAGGTGACTTTACCAACACAATGCCAGATTGCTATGGAGAACACTACTTCCAACAGGTCTGACAGCACTCATGTTAGTTATAATGTGATTCAGAAACATGCTAATGAGATGATAATGTTGTCTTTCTCACTGTGACCATAGCTGTCTAGGAATCACATTTTGTTTACTATTGTAGGAATTGAACTTCCTGGATTAGTGCAAATTCCATGAGCAGTGAACTGGTTTCTGAATCTTACTGCATGTATGTGATTGTATAGCAGGATTCACTAAAGAATGGTTATTAAATGTCAGCAAAAGAAAGTGTTGCTTAATCTGCCAAGAATGTGCTAAATACAATAAAACAAACAAAACAACAAGTCATGGTAAACAACTGCTTACTTAAGAATGCAATCATTTTAAATTGATTTCTGGGAAAACTATGCTAATATGATAAAAATGTGTTATCAGCTGCAGTGAGGCAAGAAATAGAGAAAAAGAAGTAAGTAATCAAAACAGAATCTTACCCACATACAAGCTAAGAGACATTCAGCAAGTGCCCATGTGAAACCAATGCTTCTGGCTGCTGTGGAGATAACAATAAAACCATTACAAATATTTGTCTCATGGCTTTGGATTACTCAATCACCTATACGGCTTGATTTATTTAATTATGTTACCTCTTACTGATATAAAATCTCATGTCTGTACCTCTAGAGTATATAAATAAGTACAAACTCCTTTGGCACTAGTGGTGTTAAACTGGTCCTCCCCTGTCAGCCTATTTTAATATTTCTGCTCAAGAAAGATGAATACATTTGCATCAGTAATTTATTTCTGCGGTTGTATGTTTCTGAATGGCAAGAGCATTTCTTTATAAATGTGCTTAGTATATGCCATTTGATATTTATGTCTGAGAAAGATATGAAAAAAGTTATATCTGCTGTTATATAGTTTAACATCCCTAGCAGTGGCTAAAAATATAAAATGCTGATGGTAGAGATTCAAATTCATATCCGCTTCTTCAGACCAAGGCTTATTTAGAGATGCAATGGAGAATCAGTGCTATTTTTATTTACTGAAAAGTATTGTTATATTAATATGGCCCACATTTCCCCTTGTTAATACAAGCTGCCCGGTATTTCCCCATAGTAATACAAGCAGGCCTATGTTACACTTCTGCAGGCATACCTTGGCAGATGTTATTACAGTGTACTTTATAGGTCAAGCATGAAAAGCAAAGAAAAAAACAATAAATCATACATGACCTAAAAGGCAAATTATATATGGAACTAAAAATGCATATTTTGCTCAAGCATTTCGACCTGTAGGGTTTCAGTAATTTTGTTAAGTTATTTGCAAAGTATGCAAGGGAACATTTTGTAGGTTAGTCATTCGTGGCTGAGAATCCAATTTAGGGGCAGCATTCCTTAAATGAAGAGGAAAACGTCTCTGAGAAGTGTGCTCTTTATTTTCTGCCATGAAATCTAGCAGAATCAAGTCCTAATAAATTCTTCACAATTCATATTTCCCTGTATGTTGCCTTGCCCATAACCACAATTTCTGCTGGTGTGTTTCACTGCAATATCCACGGTGGATAAGACAATCTGAGCCTCAGGTGCACATTGAAGAAAGCAATATCTGTGTCATGAGATCTCCCTGACAAGCTCCTTGTATAAATAATGCATTTCAGCACATTTGCAGAATTATTACATTTCAGTTAGAGACAAGAGTTGTCACTGAGCATTGTCTACTGCGAGGCTTTTCTTAAAACTCAGACATGACTGTTACAGATAGCTGCTGCCTGTTTATTGTCATGGTTAAAATAACAGTTCATCATTTTTATTATAATTTGACAGAATTCCTATTCCTAAAGATTCAGTTTTATTACATGTCAGATTCCATAGTTTTGAGTATTCAAGTAAAAATGCAAAAGTAAACATGCCTGTGTTTTTACAGGCATCATTTCCTTGTAAAAAGCAAATAACTCTTTCCTTCTGCATGTCAGGAAAAGTATAATATTTCACTGAAAATAAGGGCTATCACATTCTTAATGTTATTATTTGCACTCTTTTTGATAAACTGAAGATTCGGGTAATCCAAATTTTTAATTCTCTCAATCCACTCATATGAAAGCAAGTGTACATATTTTCAGAATACCTGAATTTCATCACTATATTTGTACATCAAAAACCTAACAGGGACAAAATTTGATAATGGATGAACTGTTGAATTGTACTTCATCAAAACAAACGTAAGAAATAGACAGCTCGTCAAAATATGAACTATTATAGTATACAAAAGGTGTTTATTCTGAACAGCAAGGATTTGCCCTATTCTCAGGGTGTGTGCAAACACAAAGGTGATATTTATGTCTTTATGTATGTCTATAGCTATGCTATATCTATCGATAATGTGTGCACGTGTGAGTGTATCATTTACTATATACACACACATATATATATATATATATATATATATATATATATATATATATATAGGTTCATAGGTTCATAGGTTCGTACTAGGCTATCTGCCCTAGGGCATTTATAAGCCTAGCCAGAGTGTGTGTGGCTTTCACCACCCCTTAGGATGAGAATACTACGCCCTTTTAGGGTTTAGCTTACTGTGCCTCTGTCTTGTAGTGACACAGAGATGACCCCCGGGGTAAACCTACGATCTCCCATCCACTCGTCGAGATTTCTCTTGAATAGAGTCAGTGAGGGGCTCTGCCTAACATGGACTGGGATTCTGTTCCAGAGTGTAGGGAGCCTCTGGGTTATGAATCTGTCCCTCCAGCACGTCCTATTTATTTCTGTGTTGAGGTTTAACTCTCTTGTTCTCGTGGCTCTGATGGATTTGGATTTTCTGAGGTGGAGCATGTCCATTAATTCCGGATTGGACATGGCCTTGTACGTCAGGCACAGATCACCTCTGAGTAGGAGGTATGCGACTGAATAGAGCTGGAGTTTTTTCAGTCGGGCAGCATATGACATATGTTTAAGACCCTTTATCCTCTTGGTGAGGAACTTTTGGGGTCTTTCCAACTGCTGCAGGTGTCGGGTGAGATACATCCCAAATGGGGCATTGTATTCAATCATTGGCCTGATAAGAGAAGAGTACAGGGGCACAATGACCTCTCTTGATCTAGATGTGAAACCCTTCATGATAAGGTGGGCAATATAGAAGGTCTTCCTAACCACTTTGGCAATGTGAGTGTCAAATGAGAGGTTACTGTCAACCTGGGTCCCTAGGTCCCTGATTACCTCTTCCGTACTTAATGGATTACCACCTATGTGGTAATTTGTGGGTACCTTGTTTTTCCCAAAGGGTATGACTATACATTTTTTGGCGTTCAGCTTAAGGCCATGGCTCTGGCACCAATTATCCATTTCTATGAGGCCTCTCTGAAGGATGTTTGTGTCCGCTGGAGTATCAATTATGGCGCCCAGTTTGCAATCATCTGCGAACTTTGTCAGCCACAATCCTCATATGTTTGCCTGTACCTCGGAAAAATAAATGCTGAACAAGAGGGGCCCCAGGACTGAGCCCTGTGGGACACTGCTTGTGACTGGCTTAGAGTCTGACATAGCTCCAGCAACTCTGAACCTGTGGGTTCTGTCCTTGAGCCAGTTTGCAACCCATCTTGTGACATATGGGTTTACATTTAAGCTGGTGAGTTTGTCTATGATGCCCGAGTGGGGTATTGTGTCAAAGGCTTTTGCAAGGTCAAAGTAGGCTGTGTGAACTGCCTTACCCTCATCAATGGCCTTAGTGACTGTTTCAAAAAAGTCGACCAAGTTCAAAAGGCAGGATCTGCCCTTGACAAAGCCAAATTGGGTAGGATCCAATGTCTGTAGGTCCCCAATGTCTTTGTTTATGAGTTCCATAATGATCCTCTCCATAGCTTTGCAGACCAGGCTCGTCAAGCTTATGGGGCGGTAATTTCCAGGGTCCATAGAAGCACCGCCTTTGTGAAGTGGGACCACTGTTGCCATACGCCACTCTTTGGGTACATATCCTGTAGTAAGGCTAAGATTAAACAGCAGCCTTATGTGTGGGTTTAGTTCCTCTTGGAGTTCATGTAGCACACAGCCCGGGACACCATCTGGTCCCATTGATGCTGTGTTTTTATCTTTAGAGAGGGTGGCTCTCACCTGGGCATCTGAGATGCTAGGGAGGCTACACTCTGCTGGGATAGTTATTTCTCCTTTTGGGGGGGAGGGGGAGGAGAAATTTGCACTGAACCTGTCTGCCAGAATGTTGGCAATGTCAGTGAGTTCAGTGTATTTTGTGTCATTTTGGACTAACTCTGAGCATATCTGGGAGTTTCCACCCAGGTTTCTAACATAGCTAAAGAAGGCCTTGTGATTGTCTTTTGTGTCTTTTATGATTTTTCTCTCAAAGTTGGCCTTGGATGATTTTATGAGTGATCGTAGTTTTTGCTAGTACTGATCAGAGATGCCTTCCCTTTTAGGGATTTTGCTCTGTCATGTAGTAGCTTCCTCCTCCTGTTGTAAAGTTTGTTTATGGCTGGGGTCCACCAGACCGGCGCCTGCCTTTGGGGAATGGGTCTTGGTTTTATTTGGGATTGCATGATCCATGCATTCTTGAAGGTGCCCATAGAAGGCATTTGCAAAGGATTCAGCAGTGTGGGTTGTGGTTTCCACTGGCCCAGGGGCCTTGAAGGATACCACTTCAGTCTTAAGAAGTGTGAAGTTGGCTTTTGAGAAGTTCTTCACTGTGGTCTTTTGTGCAAGGGTGGGGCGGGATGTGGATTTCCAGTGAGATTAATTTATGGTCTGATCTTACCAAAGAGGGATATACTTCCGGTGTGGAGCATTTTGTCCCCATGTTTGTGATGATCAGGTCTAGTATATTGTCTCCTCTTGTGGGAATGGTGACTAGTTGTTCGATTGCATTTGAGTTTATGAATTCTAGGAACCTTTGGGCTAGGGTGTTGGGGCTTGAGTAATGTTCCCAGTCTATGTTTGGGTAGTTGAAGTCTTCCACAATGATGGTATTTGGAGAGACATTCATACTCTCCAGTGTCTTCAGGAAGGCTGTGTGGGGTTCCTGAGTTTGAGAGGGTGGTCTGTAGCATGCTACAAACTGTAAGGCAGTTTTGCCTATGGTTAGTTGCACCTGGATAGTCTCCTATGCTTCGTGCGTTGCCACTAACCTGGAGGTGTGGGTATCTTTGATGAAAATGGATACCCCCCCCCTCCTTTTGTGGTTTGGTCCAAGTTTTGGGGCCGGAAAGCATGATATGAGGTAAAACCTGATAGTGCTGGGGTGCTCTCAGGAGCCTTGAACCAGGTTTCAGTCACTGCACAGACATCGATGTTCTCCATACTGAGGAGGGCTTCGAGGGCATACATCTTGAGGTTTAGACTTCTGGCATTGAGCAGCATTACCCTTAGTTTTTTTCCACTTGTGTTTTCTAGGGAGGTAGGTTTGTCATTTGAGCCTTGCCTAAAAAGGCACTATGGGGGTGGCAAGAGCCTTGGCCAATATCCGAAGCCCAGGGTGACAGGTGCAAGCCATCCCTTGAAGCAGCGTGGCTTGTCAAGCATGTCATCCCAAGCAGACAGACATTGATCCCCTTAGAATGACACCAGTAATTAAGCCAATTGTTAAAACTGATCATTTTGTCTTTGTACTGTGGCATCATTCTTGGTGAGGGTAAGATGCTGTTCAGGGTCAGAGTCATACCGGCCTGGGCTACATAATCAGAGAGCTCCTCTATGTCTCTTTTCATGTAGTCCAGAGAGGTCCGTCTCAGGTCATTCACACCGGCATGTACAATGACTGAGTCATATTTGTACTTGCTGTGGAGTGACCTGAGTGCTTGTGTTATGTGGCGGATTCTAGCTCCCGACAGGCAGCTTACTGTGACCTTTTCCTTGTTCAGTCTGGTGAGCGGGACGTCAGTGTGTCTGACTATGGAGTCACCTATTACAAGTGTGTCTGGCATGTTGTTTGGCCTTAAGGGCTGTGACTGTTTAGCACACTGACTTTGTGAACTATGTGTTGCATGTGCTATGTCTTGAGGTGGTGGTTGCTTGGGTGTCTGCTTTGGAGGCCTCTGTTGTTTTGGTAGATTTTTAATCAGCGCCTCCGAGTATGTTTTTGTGTGTTTATGTGTTTGGTTTGCAGTTGTGATAGTTCTATGTGAGACTGGGTTTGTGGTGTGCATGGTTACCCTCTCCACCTGACTGGTCTTGCCAGTACTGAATTGAGAGAGCTCAGCCTCCAGTTTGGCTATATAGTTGCATCTCTCGCATATATTTGTATTTGTTGGGAGGAGGAGAGGGTTGTCTGTGTACATGAGGCAATTGTAACATTGCCTCAAGATTCCCAGATTCACCAGCTGAACAGGAGAGGACACCAGCAACTGACCCTTCGACATGCTAGAAATAGTGAAAAAGATTGCTGTGTAACTGAGTCAGAAAGGACCTATAGGGAAATGGGTACTCAACAGAATTTAGGTGAATGAAGTACTTTCTTTTGTTTAAGAGTGCTTTACCTGTGTAAAAAATGCTTTAGGAGCAAGTGCTGAGCTTTTCAGATAGAGTATAGGCTGTTTAGATTGCAAGTAGAGCAGTTCTAAGGGAAAAATTGAAGAGCAGACTTGGCGGAGCCAGAAAAAGTTTAACCGGCGCTGCACTATGCGTACGACCGCGCAAAGCCGTGCAAATGCGGATTTTAAGCAGTGAACTGCAAAAGAGCTAGGAATGGTCCCAAACAACCAATTACTACAGCTTCTTGTGCTGAGGTCACTTCACCCAAGGACAGGTAGGCTGCTCAAGGCTCCCCACTCCCACTGGTGAGCAAAGAAACTTCCTTCTATCCAAGTAAGGTAATGGACAACACAGGAACTACATCACAGCCCAGAATACAGCAATGCCTGTATACTGGTCTAAACTAGTCGAGGAAGGTGGGAAAACAAGGATTTTTTTTTGTTTTTTTGTTTTTTTGGTAGAAACACACAGAAAATGCAGAGACAGTGATAAATTAGTTACACAGGCTAGCACACTTTAGTGGGCAGCCTCCACAGTTAAATTAAACAAACAAACAAGCAAACTTTCGATCAAATTCGACTAAATGTAACTTTAAGTGCAGATTTTAAAATAAATGCAGTAATCAGTAAAAAAACAGTTCAGACTAGTTCAAAGTAAGCAACAGAAGCTATTTCCAGTGAAAAAAGCAAAGATACTTAAATCCAGAAGGTAGTCACTTTTTCGAGTTCCTTGCTGCTAGGACCACTCTGTAAACCCACGTGGAGCTTGTCTGAGCAGTATAGCCAGAAAAAAATGCCCAGAGGCGGATTTTAAGCAGTGAACTACAAAAGAGCTAGGAATGGTCCCAAACAACCAATTACTACAGCTTCTTGTGCTGAGGTCACTTCCCCCAAGGACAGGTAGGCTGCTCAAGGCTCCCCACTCCCACTGGTGAGCAAAGAAACTTCCTTCTATCCAAGTAAGGTAATGGACAACACAGGAACTACACCACAGCCCAGAATACAGCAATGCCTGTATACTGGTCTAAACTAGTCGAGGAAGGCGGGAAAACAAGGATTATTTTTTGTTTTTTTGTTTTTTTGGTAGAAACACACAGAAAATGCAGAGACAGTGATAAATTAGTTACACAGGCTAGCACACTTTAGTGGGCAGCCTCCACAGTTAAATTAAACAAACAAACAAGCAAACTTTCAATCAAATTCGACTAAATGTAACTTTAAGTACAGATTTTAAAATAAATGCAGTAATCAGTAAAAAAAACATTTCAGGCTAGTTCAAAGTAAGCAACATAAGCTATTTCCAGTGAAAAAAAAGCAAAGATACTGAAATCCAGAAGGTAGTCGCTTTTTCGAGTTCCTTGCTGCTAGGACCACTCTGTAAACCCACGTGGAGCTTGTCTGAGCAGTATATATGTGGGTCTACTTTGCTTTTTTGAATCTCATTTCACTGAATTTCATTTTACGCCGACCACATCGCTGAAAACACAAATTACTAAAAACTCATTTCACTGAACTGAACTTAGTATATATATATATATATATATATATATATATATATATATATATATATATATATATATATAGAGCACTGTGTAGAGTACTGTAAGGCAAGTAAAAGGTTTATGCCCTTCTCCCTACTATAGTGCGATCCTGGAGTTAGTATATATAGTTGGGGGGATGGGGGGCACAGCCCCCCAACTTGTTTGTTTTATAATGTATTTTACCAAAAACTTTAAAACAATACATTTTAAACAATAGACATGCATAGTTACAACACCAATGACTAACTCTCTCTAGAAGACAACATGTACTCAAAGTAAGTGAGGGCTACACCCCCCACACCTACTAATGAGGGAGGCTGTGCCCCCCACATCCCCCCTAACTATATATACTAACTCCAGGATTGCACTACAGTGGGGAAAAGGGCATATACCTTTTACTTGCCTTGCAGTACTCTACACAGTGCCATATATACTAACTGCAGTTCAGTGAAATGAGATTCAGTGAAATGAGTTTTCAGTAATTTGAGTTTTCATCCAAGTGGTCGGGGTGAAATGAAATTCAGTGAAGTGAGATTCAACGAAACAAAGTAGACCCATATATATATATCTCACCTCCTTTTTGTCATGTGTGTACTGTCATGTTATTCTAGGACATCTTGTTGTGATGTGTTTACTGTCACATTGTTCTGGCACATCTCCTTTTTGTGATGTGCGTACTGTCATGTTGTTCTGGCATATCTCCTTTTTGTGATGTGTGTACTGTCATGTTGTTCTGGCACATCTCCTTTTCGTGATGTGTGTACTGTCATGTTGTTCTGGCACATCTCCTTTTTGTAATGTGTGTACTGCCATGTTATTCTAGGACATCTTATTGTGATGTGCATACTGTCATGTTGTTCTGGCACATATCCTTTTTGTGATGTGCGTACTGTCATGTTGATCTGGTACATGTCCTTTTTGTGATGTGTGCACTGTCATGTTGTTCTGGGACATCTTGTTGTGATGTGTTTACTGTCACATTGTTCTGGCATATCTCATTTTCGTGATGTGTGTACTGTCATGTTGTTCTGGCACATCTCCTTTTTGTAATGTGTGTACTGTCATGTTCTTCTGGTACATCTTGTTGTGATGTTTGCACTGTCATGTTGTTCTGGCACATCTCCTTTTTGTGATGTGTGTACTGTCATGTTGTTCTGGGACATCTAGTTGTGATGTGTGTACTGAAACATTTGAAATGATTAAATACAATTCTCTAAAGTTCTAAGCTCAGCTGCTGCCCATTAAAGAAGAATGTGGGATTCGCATAATGGTCAAATGTTTTTTTACCTCACAGATACAACGTGCAGGGTTTGATTCTGACTTCTGGTTATTAGCTAAGTTTGTAATAGTATACAGACTAAAAACCCAATATTCGTTTCTGACCCACTTTGCCTGTACTAGTGTTCCTACTGAGTGATCCCCAGCTATGCAAGTGTCACCTCATATTTACTACAGCAGCTGAAGGAAGGATGTGATCCCTGGAAGACAGCTTCACACAGTGGTCATTCAAGGATTATATCCATACTTCCGTCAGCTGCTGGCTACTTTTTAATAATATTTTATTTTATACACCTTTGGTAACTTTGGCAGGGTGGTGCAGTGGTTATCATTGTCGCCTCATGGTAAGAAGTTCTCTGGTTTGATTCTTGGCTTGATTGCCTTCTGTGTAGAGTCTGCATATTCTCATTGTGTTTATGTGGGTTTCCTCCAGATGCTCCAGTTTTCTCCCACATTCTAAAGACACGTGTCTGGAGTGTTTCTCCCATACCTCTCAACTGTACAGACTTTTGCAGAATGTCCAGATTTTTGGCTCATATATTTGGTCTGTTTCTCATAAAATTTGTGGTTATCTGTCACTGGGATGATCTGAGGATTGAAGTCACTATATAATAGCATACATTTGAGTTTCAGATTTCACATCCTTCAGAAAATGTATGTTAAAACAAACGCTGTTACTCTAGCAACTTTACAAGTTTATAAGATCAATATTTAAAATATGTCCCTATTTTTGCCCCCATTTTGTCAGGCTTTGTCCAGATTTCTCGCACTAAGAAGTTGAGGGCTATTGTTTCTCGCAAGGCTTCTGCTGAAAATAGGCTCTGTCCTATTCAAACTTTCCCAGTCAATAAATGTTAAATAAATAAACCATGAAAATCATTCATACTCACAGTAAACCATTGCTTTTATTGTTATATTTTATTAGCTGTACTTTTTTATGTAATCTGGAGATTTTCTTTGTGGGCCTCTACTAATTAAAATGAAATCATGTTACTTTTTTTGCTAAGCCGAAAGCTCGGCTTGTTACTCATTACATCCTGAGATAAAAATGTAGATATAATAAATATCAAAATATACAACATTAAAATGGACACAACCCACTGGTGGCTTTCCTGCACTTTCATGAATTCTGAGTCCATGATAACTTTACTTGCCAAGTTCATCTCCCTGAAGTTGAACTTGTGAATCTCAACTTTTATAGGAAATGACTAGTGGAGTGTTTTTAAGTGTTTCTTTTTTTGAGTGGAGTTCTCTTCTTCATGTATATTTAAGTTTAGAAGATGTGGGAGGCATTCACATGGAGGTTGAAGAGGACTTGTCCCCTTGCAAGAAACACATTTTTAATTTTGTTTGCTAGGTTGAATCCTGACTAGCTTAACATGGTGAATTAAATCCTTCTCATGTTAATCTTGGATAGCTCATATTGGAAGAATAAATAAATTGGTCAGTTACTTAAAGCAGGTAAAAGCTTTATAGTTTCATTACTAAAATTGTTGATATTCCTTATGACATAAATACATCTTAAGGAGCCTGGCTAGGTTCAGATTCCACCCGGAAGGATAACAAATTCCACAGGTATGAAATAACAACAGGCAAATGAATTTAATCCACACTTCTCTCCTGACACCTGGAAATCATTTGACATCCTTTAGACAAAATGAATAGAAGACAAGGTTGTTTTTAGTGTACCCATAATTCTGTTGTATAAGCAGAACCCATGTTATGTAGAGCTTAGTAAACCGAAACTAGTAATTAATATTCAGATGAGTAACCCAGGCAGACAGTTCTGACCATGTAAAAGAGGAGTTACATGGATATAGTGTGGTCATCTAAAGATTAATTATACTGCTCTATCCATTATTGCCTGCCATTAACCCTGTCCATAGTAGCAGGCTCTGGAAAGGATCACAGGTGTATTGTAGCCACAGGTATATCAAAGCAAACACAGAAGAAGAGAATTCTGACTGGGTCAGATGCTTCATTGGCTCAATATTTCTTTGAATCTATAAAGAAAATGTAATGGCCACTCTTCTCTGTACCAATGGGGAAACCGATCATTAAATAAACATGCCTCATCATACATCACCCCACTAGCTTGTCTGGGTACCCTTCCTATTGAAAATGTTATTTTCCTCTAAGCATAATCCTACTTAGAACCTATCTTTACTACTTACCTTAGCTTATGTTTAGATTCATTTTGGTGCACTTCTATATATTAAATAAACAAATATGAAATAATAGTACAGGGTTTAGTAGAAAAACAGAAATCACCACCACATTCAGTGAAAAAATGTACAAATGAGACATGATCCAGAACACTTAATAAACTAGCCCTCTAGCATACATAAATACTATTAAACAATGTGCCATTAATGCTAGTTTTTATTTTCTCAGTAGCTACACACTTCAAAGAACTATAAACAAAACTCAACATGCCACAATAAAATAAATTAAAGTTAAGTAGATTGTGCTTAATATTAATATTTCCGTGTAGATGGTGTAAGGGATATTCAGATGAAGCAAAACTGCACATAACATTTTTTTTGTTTACCTTCTTGTTGGTCACGTAATTCCACTGGACAAAAATCTCCCCTTTTCACTAGCCACTCAGGAACACTCTTGTATTGAGTCACACAGGAGGCAAATGAAGGTGGAAGGAATACAACTCTGCACCCAGGACACGAGTCCCAGCACATTGCTTATGTTCTACATCACCTACCAGACATTAGTGACATCTCATCAGCTTCTGCAATCCCTTCCTATTTCTAGGTCTTACAGTACAGAGCCAAGACGACTATCTTCTGAGCATTTGTTCTACTCAAGCCCTGGAAACAGAACACCTTATATCAAGCTGCTTGTAAACTCATATCAGCCACAATGTTAATGCGGCAGAATTGTTTGGCTTTAAATTTCTAAGGCTCCATAATAAACACCACTTGCAGACATTTATTATAAATGGGTATCTTCAGCATTTTTGATAAAAAGCCATTTACATAGCTAAAAAAGGGTTCTTTCACAGCCAGTGCAATGCACACTGACCAACCACTGTGACTAGGAAACATTAAAGAAAACAACTTTCTAAACTACAAAACCCCGGCAAAAGTATCCTGCTGTCTTTTGGCATGGCATGAAAGATAAGAAGTCCAAGTAAAACTGATATTTGTATGTCTATGATCTCCACATGCTCAAAATATTGAACTTTCAGGACCTATTTTGACCATATAAGCATGCACCTCGCATATTATTCTAAATAAGACTGGAGAAGCAATCCTTAAATTCTCCTTCTTCGCTATTAATCATGTCCTACTCTTGAACTATAGTGCTATCCAATTTAAAAGAAAATGGAAGGCCTAGTTCTAGGGATGGATTCATCTCAAGCACATCTATCTTCTTACCACATAAATTGCCCGGCACAGGGGTCATCATACATCATAGCCGGTGAAAACATTCTTCGTTTTATGAAAAGAATGTATGTCCTTACACAGAGGAAGCATTCAGGGTATAATATGATGTTATACTCATCTTGGTGCCCCTATTCCTGTAGTAAAAGTAATAGGAAATGTAGTGGAAATGCAAGAACCTAACTTTCTTAACCAGCTGCGTCTCCTTCTTTCTCTCTCTATCTTGCTGTCTCTCTCTCTCTCTCTCTCTCTCTCTCTCTCTCTTTTGCTTTCTGACATCAGTCCCATCTTCAAGATAAGACACAGCACTGCTACAAATTGCGGATAGCATTTATAATCTGTTGTATTAAGGTTACTATTATATACACTTCTTCGATTCCTAAAAGTATTTGAGATTGTTTTAAGTGGAAAGTTCACAACAGACTGCAAAACATCATTGCTCTAGCTACAAAAGCATGCTTTTTTTTTCAGATTATCTGTATGACAATTCTCAAATGATTATATGCCAAGTATTTTATAACCCATTAACATATTAAGAGATACTGACAAACCAATGGTCACAAAATGTGCACGAATGAGTTAATACCCTTATGAAAGTTTAAAGGTTATACATGACATGGTTCACAGTCTGGCATATTCATAGGATCATACTTTTATGACTGATATAGGGTCCAGTCCTGCGGTAAATTTACGGCCATCCATCCACTCAATTAGGTTATGAATGAAGATGGTTAGGGAGCTATATTTTGTTTAATATAAATGGGAAGTCTGTTCCAGTGGAAATTAATCCTTTGGGAGGGGCATTTTTAACCAACATGTTCTGATTATGTTTTGATGGAGGTTTAAGATCTTTTCAGTTGGTTCTTGTGGTGTAAGTGTTTTTACAAGTGTGTAGGAGGCCACAGATGAAAAGATAATTTCAAGCCTTGTAGTCAAAGCAGATTTCACCATTTAGGGTGTTTGCACTAGATAAAAAAGAGAGTTAACCCTTTAAGGTGATCTGTGTAGCACCTACATATAACTCTGTGTACACTGCTTGTCTTGGACATGGACAAGACTTTTGACACTATCCTCTACGCTGGTATTATTGAAAAGTTAGACAAACTTAATGTAAACCTCCTCCATGGTCTGCTGGAATTTAAGCGGGTTATCCAAATAGATCCCCAATACTGAAAGTTGTTAGTTCCCTTTCAGGATGCAGAACTGTAAGTAGTAAGGTACCACAAGCATTAATGCTGAACCCTCTCTTGTTTGACATTTACTTTGCAGACATCCAAACCAATATCCATGAAATATGTTTGACCAAGTTTTGCAATGACTACAAGCTGGGAAATTATACCCTTTCATTCACTGATACAAATCTGCTCCAAAACGGTCTGTAATGTGCACGTATCTAGTGTACTGAAAATGGTCTCAAGCTAAATGCAAAAAAAGTACAATAGTGGCGTTCAGCAAAAATGCTGTTCCCACCTCGTATTTTATACATGATATTCCGCTTCCAGTAAGTATGATGATAAGACACCTATTTACTTATGTCAACTCTCTGTCATTCGGACATCACATGTCTACCATAGTCAGCAAAAACTTCTATCTGTCCCAGTTAATTTCCAAGGGAATATCTTCAAGATCTAAAGAATTCATCTTACCTCTGTAGTCTTCCCATACGAGACTCATCATTTAATACAATGATGTCTTTACTATGTACAAACTGCACAGTCTGGCGTAATGTCTACCCACTCAAGGGCAGGGGTCTTCATACTTTTTGAATATTATGACCCACAGAGCAGGAGTGCACTGCATCTAATGTTCAGTTACCCAATGTAAGGTGGGATATTGGTATGACAGAGCATTTCCCACTATCCTAGATGGTGTGTAGAACATACTTACATATGGCAGAATTTCAATCAGTCAAAGGCAATTTCAACAAATGCAAAGAAATTAAGCCATTTCACCAAAACCTACTTCGACAAAAGGGAGATGGCCTTTTTCTCCACTGTTGTGCAACCTTGGAGTTGATACCTATAATTCTGGGGATGTATGGGATGCAGGGGGCAAAAGCAATGTTTCAATATTCTCTGAAGGTGGTTTCAACAAAGTGGTTTTGGTTTATTTGTGTTCGTTGAAACCTCTTGTGATGAAGTGACATGAATACCATACATACATACATACATATATACATACACACATACAACTCTCATTGTCAACTGACAGCTGTATATGGCTATAATTTGTGACTATCTGCTGCTACATATGCAGAAATGGAGAAGGTTGATGTTGTATGTGGCCTTTAGGAAACAGTGGAAGTAGGCCATGATTGGTAATTTGCACTCCATGGTGAAACCCAGTGCTACAATGCTTATGTCTTTTAAAATGTTAGCCAGTCTCACCATTATGGCCCAGCATCCCAGTACAGCTTG
This sequence comes from Protopterus annectens, assembly GCF_019279795.1. Taxonomy (NCBI): domain Eukaryota; kingdom Metazoa; phylum Chordata; order Ceratodontiformes; family Protopteridae; genus Protopterus; species Protopterus annectens. The sequence goes on from NC_056726.1 coordinate 1,497,474,125, forward strand.
TGGCTGCAGATGTGTTTAAGTGTGTGTATGTGCATGTATGTGTTTGTCTGTATGTCTGTGTATGTGTGTGTGTGTGTGTGTGTGTGTGTGTGTGTGTGTGTGTGTGTGTGTGTATGTGCATGTATGTGTTTGTCTGTATGTCTGTGTATGTGTGTGTGTGTGTGTGTGTGTGTGTGTGTGTGTGTGTGTGTGTGTGTGTGTGTGTGTGTGTGTGTGTGTGTGTGTGTGAACCTATGGTAGATACACACAGTATGCCCATTGTGAGGTAAACAGTCTGCATGTACTGTAGTTGTGGTACCCATCCCCATAGCAAAGGTGGGATAGGCCATAACACAGGCCCACTCAGGGAGAGTCAAGTCATGTACAAGTACCATTCTGTTCTTATTCCTACAGTTCTGTCACATATGTGTCCAGGAGATTATCTGGATGTGCATGGCCATCATAGTGCTGGCATCCTTCTAAAGTGACAGAGATGCTGCAGGTCCTGTAGGATCTCCACAGCAAGCAATCATTACAGTTACCCCAATGCACAGTTACTTCATGGCAACTCCACACTCACCACTGAGGAGACCATATATGACACAGGTTCTACTCCTCCACATGGCCCTGTCTCCTCCTCTGTAGACTTGTGGTTGTACACCCCCCCTCCAATAATATGGACTAATATGCATCCCTAGGCACCTGTGTAAATGATCTTGGCTGTGACTATGCCCTCCTCATTATTGTGCGGCATGACTGATGATGTCTGATGCACAGACTGATTCAGTCATGCACTGACCTTCATAGCCATTAGATAACATTGCATACATCATTTTGTCCTGTGTGACACCACACTGCCACTGAATACATGTCACGATTCATTTAGGGGGACTAGACATTGGCACTTTGGAAATCCTGCCACACACTGGGCATGATGCCATCTGAAGGGTGTGGTGCAATATATATTGGTGGTTTGCTTGCATCCATATCACTGCTGGAGGAAGCCAAGTTGGCCACTATGGGTTGTATTGCTCCAATGCCAGAGCATCATGGGAATATAGACAAACCTCCTGCTGCAGCTGAATCATGTTTTACAGTATTCAGTGAGCCACAGATATCTTACACATTGCATTGGGTCCATATTGCATTACCTTTCAGATGTGCCTGGGCAGTGGAATCATGGTTTTGTCATGCCTAACACATATTCAGAAATGTTCCTGATTTGAGCATGGGCCATAATGTATTTTTGGTTGGTCATGTCTTGTGGGTTCCATAGAATAATCTTCATCACCTCTAACACATTTTTTGGATAGTGTTCATTGCCATTTATGTATGTAGCTGTGGATATGTAAGCAGAGCACTGCATCTGCACTTACCAACTTGGTGGCCTTGCTGAATGTCTCCTTGTGTGATGCAATGATACAGATGAGTTGTATAGCATATGTGGAAATCTTCAGCACTGCCACTGTCCTGTGTGGACATGACGTGTTATTCCTCAAGCATTGCACATGGTCTCCTAGCTGTTGGAATGATAATCCACCTTATTAAGTAAACTATCCACAGGCAATGGGAGGGGCCTTTTTTCCCTATGGAAAAATCTGTGGCTTCCAACACTTTGAGAAACCATGTGATAACATAGAAACCATGAAAGCTGGTGGGTTCTTTCCCCTGATGTATTGGGAAAGCAGATCTGCTCATCCACATGGGGTAGCAACATGTGGAGTCCTAAGTATTCTATATATTGACAATAGAGAAATAACCAGGGAGTCCCCATGTTGTCACTGAAAATTCCATGTAGCCAGTACAGAAAGTAATGCACATACCCCTGTGCCCATCGGAAAAGGAAATACATAAATTTACCCAGTTCCAGTCTTTGGGCCATACATATCCTCAATGTCTATGTAATGTCTGTATGAACATGCATCCATTTGCAGACCATTATGTCTGTCAGAAGGTGTGAGGTTATAATACATCTGTAATCTAGTGCACATTTAATCAAGTTACGTACCCAGGTAACTGGCACTTTTGAGAAAGAACTGCTGTATTGTAGATATCAGTGATGCTACCAACATTTTTTGGACTTCAACATTTTTTGTTGTACTCTTTTTATGTAGATGCAGGTGTCTATGCCATTTTGTGCCTAATGACTTTGAAGTGTGACTTGCTATTAACTGTGCTCATTTGCATGTCATTACACACTCATTAATCTCTGCTTCTTCATGTGCATGTCACTATACCACAATTTTGCATAATCATTTTCTGCACCTTTTGGAACATTACTCTATAGCTCTACATGGTTCTTTGAATCACTACATAATTGTGTGTTCTCACATTTGAAGAAAAAAAATACTATTTTCACAAATGTCTCTGAATATCCCTCATTTTGTCTCTTTCAGTAGTGATAAGAGATTAAGGGTGTGGATTTCAGATTTATAAAATGAATGCTTGCTACATTATTTGTATTAAGCTATACAAAAGAAATAATATAAGATGGTCTAGTGGGAAATGAAATGCAAATATTAAAAAACATGTAACAAGCCACCAAATGCAACCAAGAATGAGTGCAGGCCCAGACAAACTTGAGAATTTTTATTTTTGGGCATGAAGATGATGTAATAAAATTAAATAAATAAATCACAATTTAATTATTTAAACAAATTTAAGAGTTGACAGTGGAAATGAATGCCAACCAAGATGCTTTACTTGAAAGACAGCTTTCTAAATCCAGAATTACTGCATTCCCTCTGCAAAGTTCATTGCAAGGTTAAATAAACCGCAACTGACTAGTACCCCAATATGTGCCTAATTTAAATCAGCTATCCCCATCTTCTATTCCCAATCAAATGACAAACTTCTCTGCTAACACATAACTGTCCTTACGTCTCTCAAGTTCCGGCTTACAACACTCTGTCTTCTACTACATGGATTGTTTATATAATTCCCCTCCTTGTTTATATCACGCTATACTAAAATTAGCAATTCCCTGCCTACTACTCCTAACCTACCTGCTATCAAATAACCTTACTTATTAGGTAAATGTATTTTTTTTTATAGATAACACATTCTAGCTAGCCTACAGCAATCAACTTGACATTGAATACCAGCCCTTGAAGTATGGAAACAGAGTTAACCTTCACGCCATTTGTTGGCAGCCTGCTAGCACTGGGCACCCCAAGTCAGTGCACAAACTGCCTCGGGCAGCCACTTACATTTCCCACACACTCAATCCTTATGTGAGAGGAATAGATACCTTCTAACCTCAGTGACCAGCAGTGCACTGAAATATCCTTATAATAAGTACCAAATTATCGGCATTTACAATCACTTTAGGCTAATATGCCACTCACAGAAAGTAAAGGCATCTTATGCAGAGGCACTTAAGACATTTCTTGCTTATACCTCAAAGGCCGTCAAAACACACACTTGTTTCACATAATCCTCAGCATTTTAAACACACATCCACACTGACAACCCCTCACAATCCCCATTATCCAGACTAATTCTAAAATGAATTGAGCTGGAACACCCAGGAGTTTTAGGCTTCTTGTGTCACCTACTAGAACACCCAGGAGTTTCAGGCTTCCTGTGTCACCTACTAGAATACCCAGGAGTTTTAGGCTTTCTGTGTCACCTACTAGAAAACCCAGGAGATTTAGGCTTCCTATGTCACCTACTAGAACACCCAGGAGATTTAGGCTTCCTTTGTCACCTACTAGAACTCCCAGGAGTTTTAGGCTTCTTGTGTCAACTACTAGAACACCCAGGAGTTTTAGGCTTCCTGTGTCACCCACTAGAGCACCCAGGAGATTTAGGCTTCCTGTGTCACCTACTAGAACACCCAGGAGTTTTAGGCTTCCTGTGTCACCTACTAGAACACCCAGGAGATTTAGGCTTCCTGTGTCACCTACTAGAACACTCAGGAGATTTAGTCTTCCTGTGTCACCTACTAGAACACCCAGGAGATTTAGGCTTCCTGTGTCACCTACTAGAACACCCAGGAGTTTTAGGCTTCCTGTGTCACCTACTAGAACACCCAGGAGTTTTAGGCTTCATGCATCACCTACTAGAACACCCAGGAGTTTTAGGCTTCCTGTGTCACCTACTAGAACACCCAGCAGTTTTAGGCTTCCTGCGTCGCCTACTAGAACACCCAGGAGTTTTAGGCTTCCTTTGTCACCTACTAGAACACCCAGGAGATTTAGGCTTCCTGTGTCACCTACTAGAACACCCAAGCGTTTCAGGCTTTCTGTAACACCTACTACACACAGATATATCTTAGTTATACCTTGACGGCTACTAAAACACTGCATCACAAAACGCACCAGGCTGAACTAGGATATATTGTCCCTGGAAAATATTAATATCTGCATTAGCACTGAAACATGGTTCCACTGCAATGATAACACTCCATATCTATACAGTATCAGTGCTTTATTCAGACTCCCCTGCTGAAGGTGAATATGTTGCTGGTGGGGGCAGGTCTACTTTCCCTGCATGACACCATTACATCTAGACTAGTGTAGTAATATAATGACCTTAAACTCCATTATAATAACCTTAAATAAGACCCCTTACCACATCCTAGGCAAGTACAGGAACCTTTGTGTGTCACCTAGCTTCACCTTATAAACAGAAGGTACAAGGTTTGATTCTAACCTTGGGTTATTTGATAGTGTTAAAATAGCCTCTCAGGGTAGTTTGTCCAGTATTCACCTATAAACCTATGAACAGTCCATCCAGCCTATATAAATAATGTAGAATCCCTAATGTTTCAACCTACTGCTATTATTCGTTGTAACTTCAGTTAGCTATCTATACTCTGGAAGGCCTACACAACATCAAAAATTATGTACAGTGATTTCCTATGTTTCCTCAGTGCAGCCTACCTGTATCAGATGGGGCACTCCCTACAACCAATGCCCAAATTTACTGGGCATCAACACAATGAATACAGACCATCATGCTCTGAAATCATAGTTACCACACCACTAATCAGATTGAAAATAACTCAACAAAAATACGTACAGACCCTTTTTCTTTATGGAATTCTCAAAAACAAAGTTATTGCATTATGATCCAATGATAAAAACGTATTCTCTGTTTACAAACTGTCAAATTTGTTGTGCATGGTTTGCACTCATACCAAGCTGCCTGAAACTCCTTACTTGTATCCATCAGAATAACGCTCCCCTCCCCCCAGTCCTTTAAAACAATTCTGAAAGACTTTCTAGCCAAAAGCTGGCTCTGTTCTTGCTCAACACCAGGATAAACTATATCCCTAAATACGAACAAGTACCTATTCATACCTCACACCTCCTTACTCTCCCTTCTTCACTCACTTAAATCAGTTTCTCTCCCCGACTCTCTTTCTAAATATGCCATAACCCTGTCACTTCATATTGCAATTCCTTTTTGTATTATACTAACTTTTATTTAGTTTCTCTATAAACTGCCTAAAATTTCTCTAGATATTAAATCATTGTCACATACGGTATATGTATTCTTAACCAATGTTTTGACATTATGTCTAATTTGGTATAATTATTTATGTAGATCTTTTTATATTATTTTTAAAGATTCTAAAATTATTTTTCCAAATTTTTTTTTTTGTGGTACTTCCAGCTTTTCTGCTCTGGCCTCTGCTGAAAATGGGCACCTACTCATTTGGATTTTCCTGGTAATCAAATGTCAATAAATCAATAAATAAATCAACAAATAAATACAAACATAAATAAATAAATAAATATTGCTGTTAGCCAAGGACCTAGACAAACTGACAACCCCCTTCTCTCCTAGTGGACAGGCAGCTCAAGAGTTTCTCTGTCCTCATCTCAATGCTTCCATTGAGATGCCAGTCCTGATGGATCATAAATAATCACCAAGTACAAGGACAGATTTCTATATAGTGCAACCCCAGTAGAAATAAGCAATATAACAAATTAAGAAAGCCCATAACCCTTTAGGCATAAACTGATAATTCTATGCTTAGTAACTAAACTCAAAAAGTTAAACAAAGGACTTGGAAATAAAATCAAAACTAAGGCAAAATATGAAATTAAAATTACTACTTCCATGAATGCTGTTGGTCTTTCGGCTTTTCCCAGTTAGAGGTCGCCACAGCGGAACTCCAGTCCGCTAATGATTGGCAGTTGGTTTTTATGGTGTCAAGTTGCCAGCCCGATGCCCAACCTTCAACGAAGGCACGCCCATTCAATGCATGTCTTTCGAACACCCATTCGGCCGTAGGGAGGACATGCAGACTCCACACAGCAGGAACCCCCAACCCAAGCCGAGAATCAAACGGGAGAACCTCTTGCTGTGAGGCAACAACACTACATCTGCACCACTGCAGAAGTACTACTACTTCCATGAATTAAAATCATAAATTCTTTTTCAGCTATGTCAGAAACCGTAGGAAAAAATTTCCGTGTTTGCACCAAATTCATACATAATAATATAATTCACTTTGCCTCAACAAACATTGACAACACATTAGAAGACAGATTAAGTTCAACCTTCTCTCCCCAAGAATCACCTGTAAACAGGTCTTAAATGCTGTTTCTGGGGTTAAGAATGGCAGTTCCATTGGACCTGATGATGTGCCAGGATGCCTTCTTGTCAGTATGAGGCACTGTTTCCTTACACTGCTCCTAAATCTGTTTGGTCCCAATCTCAAAACTATTATCATCCCTGAGGCCTGGAGAACAGGTTGGATTTTACCTTTCCACAGGTAAGACCCCAACAGCAATCCAATTACATATAGACTATAGGCCAATAAGCCTTACCAGCACTGTATATAACATAATGGAATGTATCAATATGCGAGTGAAAACGTGCCACTAGGCCATGGAATACCAGTTTCAAATGGTAGGAGTACTTTGAGCATCTTCTGTAAGAAGAAAACCCACCAAAGATGTATTGCCCCAGATACAGCCTACAATAAAAGAGTAAGAAGAGCCCACCATATTCAGACGGGGGAAAGCAGTAGGTTTAGATGAGGTCAAAACAGATAGGACGAAGGTGTTTGGTAAGCTAGGGGTGAAATGCCTCCTGAGGGTACTCATGGCAGTGTGGAGAGAAAGGCATATCCCAGATGACTTGATAATAGGTAGACTAGTGCAAGTGTCTAATAACAAAGCGGACATCCACCGGACAGTACAGAGGTATCAAACTCCTGTTACAGTGCATGCAAATTTTGGAAAGAGTGATTGATAAATGAATAGACAGAGTGGTAGAAAGTAAGCTGGGAGATGAGCAGTTCAGTTTCAGATCAAGAAACAACAGACCTGATGTTTGCAGTGAGACAGATACTAGAAAATAAGCTAGAGATGCAGAATACGCCCTGGGGACATTTCTAGGCTTGGAGAATGCATATACTAAAATCTCAAGAAAGCTGATTTGGACAGTCCTGCAAATGGTTTGAAATCTTCTCAGAAACATTGGTAAAGTTAATGCAGGCTATATACAAGGATCCAATGAAAAAAGTAGGAAGAGGGTACAGACTCAGAAAAGGGCTCCCAGTGGGAGTGGGGGGGTTCATCACTGTTCATATCTCAGCCCACTGTTGTTCATACCTCACAGACCACCACATTAGCAGATGGGTCAGAGGAGACAGATCAATAAAGATGCTGTATGAAATCATGTGGTATTACGTGCAAACTCTGAACAGGAACTTCAGCAAATGTTAGGGGAATGAAATGTAAAATTGAAGGCACATGGGATGAAACTGAGTGCAGGCAAGACAGTGGTAATAATAGTGTAGTGGTTATTACACCTGCTTCATACGTAGAAGGTTCTGGTTTCAATTCCTATTCTGGGTTCAATTCCTAGTGAAAGCTGTTCATTTGGGTGGGAGGATGACATAATGGTTAAGGTGTTTACCTTAAAGACACAAGGTGCAGGGTGGCCCAAAAGGGCAGTTAGCCGAGTACTAATCTATGAACCTATAATGGCAGAAAATGATGAAATTTAGAAGAAGCTGAAAATTGAGGTAGAAGGGAAAATAGTGGAGCAGATTAACAGCTTCAAGTATCAGGGAAGGTGGTTGAGTAAAATAGAAGTCTGAATGAGGAGGTCAAAGCTCGAATCAGAGGGGGTGCAGCCAACTGGCACAGAGTATCAGGGGTAGTATATGACAGAAGAATGCCAAAGAAGATGAAAAGTAAGTTGTACAAGACAGTGGTGTGACCAGTACTACTGTATGGTACAGAAACCTTGGCAGTAAAGACAGGGCAGTTGAGGAAACTAGAGGTGATTGAGATGAAGAGCCTGACATGGGTGGTAGGATGCACATCGTGGGTCTGATGAAGGAACGATGACTTAGAACAGAAATCGAAGTAGTTTCAATTGTAGATAAGATTAATGAAAACATATTATGGTGGTTTGGACACATGCTAGAAAGCAAAAAATAATAAAAAATCAGCTTATTTAAGAAGATTTGGGAAAGACAGGAAGATGGCAAAAAGAAACATGGATGTCCAGAAAAGTGACTGATGGACTGTGTTAGAGAAGACGTGAGACAGTCAAGCATGACCTTTGAAGTAACATTGAAATGAGAGACATGGTGACAGTTGATGCTACACCCTGCCCTCATCTAGAAAATAGAAAAGGGGGGGGGGTGATAATGATGCAGATGATGTACCTTTTGGTAAACATGAATACCAGTACACATATCACATAAACAAAATGTCTATCACATAAACAAAACGTCTATCACATAAACAAAACGTCTGTCACATAAACAAAACGTCTATCACATAAACAAAATGTCTGTCACATAAACAAAACGTCTATCACATAAACAAAACGTCTATCACATAAAAAAAACGTCTGTCAGACTGATACTGTTATTAGGCATTTGATCACATTTGCATATCCTCTTTCAACCATCATGAATCAAAAGTGGTTAGCAACTCCTTCTATCTAGTCCAGCTTAGCATCAAGGATTATCCTGTATGTCAAAAGGATATTACCATCCCTTTTTACTCATATCCTTTATTAGGCCTATATTTTAACATAATGATTCCTCTGAATATTACCGAAATGGACACATGACTCAGTTTGAAAGATCCCAATATTTCCTCATGAAAAAGGAAATTCCGGGCCTGAACTCCATGAACCATACTGAATCCCTTGAAGCTCTTTCTCTTTCCTCCATTTTGCATACACTTCAGCATGGTGACCTCTTCTTATCCTATTGTCAGTAAATGATGCTGCCCAAAGTGAACTTGTACATATCCTTGAAACATGCAATACCAGGAACACCTGTACAAGAAACCTAAACTTCCAATGCAGTGTAAATAGAACCTGCTAGTGGGACAGATTCCTTTTACAAAGAACCGGTCTGTTCTGAAACAGGTGTCCCATTAATATTAAACAAATTAGCTCCTTAATGGTCTTCAAGCTCAATCATGATGAATAGATGGGAAACCATAAATATACCACTAGTGTGACCCACAAACCCACTTAGGAAAGACTCTAAATGGCTAATACCTAGACAGGTCACAGATAATCTTTCTGATCAACTGACTAGTATAACCTATGTATCTGTAGTCGGGTCTTTGAGAACTTTCACTTTTTTATTTTATTGTCAACAGTCTGTACCTGTTATTTATTTAACATTAATCATTCCCAAGGAAACAACAAGAGCCTTTGGCGAACTTCCTCACTGAGCACAGAAGATACGTTCATTTTTTTGGTTTCAGGTATTGGTGACTTGTTTTAAAGGAGATTGTATTCAGTTCAAAAAATAAAAAAAATAAAAAATTAAATCTTTCAGTTCTGCTCCCTGCCCTGAAGTATGTGTGTACTCCAAAAATGTCTCTTCATCAGCTATGGCTACAACTACTCTCACAAAGGATAAATGTTAGGCAGCACCACTGTTTCCTGGAAATAACTCCATGTATTACAAAAAATATGAGTAAATAACCATTCATAACTCTTAGTTATGTGATCTTGTAAAAGATTTAAAGAAATTCACCTTTCCATTTTTTTCTTATGGCGAATTTCTTCAAATCGATTTTGAGAGCGAGTACAAACCAGGTCATAATCAGAAAACTGATGATAATCTTCTATTTTATAAGAGCCATAGAGGAAAAAGTAGATGGGATGCTTAACTTTTTACATTTATAGCTATGGTCAACAATGAAATTAAATTTCTGAAGTGGGCTACTAAGAAAAGTTGAAATCCAAGATAATGCTCCTGTCAGTGCTATAACATGTTTGCAAATCAGCTGAAAGTAGCAGCTATTGCCGAATAAGGTACAATTCTTAGGGTAATGATGCATGCATCTTTTTAGGTAAGCCACAAAAGTGGAGCTCAAAGGGAGAAATCCTCACTGGGAGGGGATCCTCAAGGAGGTGATCTTTCAGCCAGCCTGACAGCTACAAAACTCTTAAAACTTTTCACACTTGATGCAACAAATGCAGCCTTAATTTGGAAGCTATGCAATTGTAGGCCCTTTCATCCACAGTACACCTTATTCTATAACAAGGTGCAATTAATTCATATTTTAAACATCTGTTTCATACTTTTTTTTTTATTCTTATCATGGAAATATTGTCCATCTTTACTCTGAGCAAGTCCTGCTAAGCTGGTAAGTCCAATTTTTATGAAATTGCTGTTATTCTGGCCAGTGCATCACAATGTTGACTACATGTTATTAGTTTATTAGCTCTGCAGCTGAACAAAGCACAACCACTGGTGTGAAAAATTACTCCAATCCTTCAATCAGTTGAGAAACAGAAAGACTAAAACATAATGGAGTGAAAAGTCACAAATGTTTTACGGCTTAAATTAAAAAAAGAGAGAGAGAGAGAGAGAATATAGATTGCATTCAGTGAAACACATACAGCAAAAATGATCATACAGGTGGATTTATTATAATGTTATTCTCATGTCTATTCTGTAATGTCTGTCCTTATTGTACTGCAATTACAGTCTGTTAATTATGAAGGAAAATCGGATTCACTGACTTATTGTTCACCATCATGTATATAATGACATCATGGGAATGTCTAATTATGTAATAATATCGAAATACAATGAGGAAAAATGTGATATTACTGCTAATTTGGTTGTAGCCCACAAACAGAATATTTGCAAAATGGATTAATGATCTTTGACCCCCCCCCAACATATCCACTCAGGAAACTATAAACATCACACTACTCTTATGTTTTATTCAGTGTGACACCATGAATACTTAGATAAATAATTACTTAAGTCCCACTGTTTTCAAGGACATAATTGTCACTAGTCTACTTGTTTTATCAATATATTCATTATGGAGAAGCATAGTATCAATGATTGATAAAATAATTTGCCAAATAACTGTTTTGAAGACCAGAAGGCTGTGGGTTCTATTCTCACACCATCTGCTCATATTCCTTCTCTAATGACATTGTAGTTTGGGGTGAGGAGGTGCTGTACTTCAGAGGAGTCTTCATTTTGCCTAAATTGATGGTACTCCAGGTGGATATTTAAAAAAAAACAAAAAAAAAAACGGAGTAATGTTCCCAGCATAACAGCAAATCTTCCTCATCTGTAAAGGACCACCTCAGATCCCACATGTTAAAATCCCATATGCCAAGTGAGACTCAGTTACTTGGTCAATAGAAAAGTAAATAAATATTCTGGGTGCACATTTTGGATGCTGACATGCTGTTTATATTTTCATCCGGATATATTAAGTTGCTTGATACATAATAATTTTCCACCCAGCAGGATATCATTAAATGAACTATCTACTTGCAGCATGTTTATTCAAAACTCAGCCATTTCTGAAACATACAACTGACAACAGCATGAAGTTTCACAGAAATGTAATTTATCGCAGGTCTTGGACGATAAGAAAACTGAAATGCAGAACAGCGATTTAACTTTGATATATCGTCCTCTGTGGCTGAGTACATGCATGTATAGGCATAACAACAGAGAGTGCTACTGACAGCTATATAAAATACAGGAGGAAAGAACAAGGAAAGCTGAAATAATATAGGGATCAAGGCGGGGATGTCATTGCCTAGTGAGACAGTTCTGCTGGACTGCCTGATTTTGTAGTTGTGCTGTTTCCTTAACATTATGACAGATTTTGGGAAGATTTCAGATCTCACACAATAAGGAAAAATCCATGTTAACTCATTTAAATAAGACATGTAATTCATGGGCTGAGAAACTTTGGTCAAGGATTTAAAGTAGGCAATACTTAGAAATACATGTGAATAATTATGACTAATAATGCAACAGAGCTAATAGACATTACTTTGAAACTTGCTGGCTAAAGACATTAATCTGAAACTATTCCTGAAAAATACAATATATATGCCTAAAAAGAGAAACAGTTAAACCTACCCTTCTGATATTCTGGTAATCACGGCCACACAAGTAAAAAACGCACCCTCCAAAGCTAAGGATACAGCATCCATGGAACCAGATGACATCCTGGGCTGTGTATTACATGAACTACAAAATGAACTAGCACCTCACCTAAGTGTCATGTTTAATCATAGCCTTACCTCAGGCTTCGTGCCCACTGAGTGGTGCACAGCTACAGTTATCCCACTCCACAATGGGGGTGTCCACCTTGGATCCTGGGAACTACCGCCCCATCAGTCTGAACATATTATCATGGAACTTATAAACAAAGACATTGGCAACCTTCAAACACTGGACCCCACCCAATTTGGGTTTGCAACGGGCTGATCTTGTCTCCTGAACCTAACTGACTTCTTCGATTCAGTCTCCAGAGCTGTGGGCAAGGGTAATGTGGTCCACACAGCCTATCTGGACCTCGCCAAGGCCTTTGACGCCATCCCCCGATCTAGAATCATAGATAAACTTACTAAGCTGGACATTAATCCCTATGTCACTCGATGGGTTGCCTACTGACTTACTGACAGAACCCACACTGTAAAAGTAGCTGACTCCAAATCCAGCTCCAGACAAGTGACAAGTGGAGTACCTCAGGGTTCAGTCCTGGGACCGCTATTGTTTGGCATCTACTTCTCTGAAGTACAGGCCAACACTAAGGGACTCTGGCTAACAAAGTTGGCAGATGACTGCAAACTGGGAGCCATTATTGAATCCCCAAATTATGTGGATACTCTACAAAAGGGCCTTACAGAAACAGATGCTTGGTGCCAGAGCCATGGGCTCAAGCTCAATGCCAAGAAATGTATAGTTATCTCCTTTTGGAAAAAACATGTACCTGTGAATTACCACACAGGAGAAAGAAACCCAAACACTGAAAGTGTGATAAGAGACTTAGGGACACAGGTGGACAGTGGACTCACCTTCGATAACCACATCGCCACAACAGTCAGGAAATTCTTCTATATGGCACACCTCATCACTAAGGGCTTTTCATCGAGAAAAAAGGAGGTCATTGTCCCACTGTTCTCATCTCTCATTAGACCCATTATAGAATACATGTATGTACCTCTTAAGACATCTGCAACAAATGGAAAGGCCATAAAAATACCTCACTAAAAGAATCACAGGCCTAAAGCAGATGCCCTATGCTGACCACCTTAAAAACTCCAGCTATACTCTGTCACATATTGAACATGAAAGAGTAAAAGACAGAAGAGTATCTATTTATAAGTATTGCCTACTTTAAACCCTTGACCAAAGTTTCCCAGCCCATGAATTACATGTCTTACTTAAATGAGTTAACATGGATTTTTCCTTATTAAGTGTGAGATCTGAAATCTTCTCTGCTTAACATACAAGGCCATGTTAAACCTAGAGCTGTTGGACATGCTACACTTAAAGAAATCCCAATCCCTCAGAGCCACACGCTCCAGGGATCTAAACCTTGTCATCACAATAAACAAAACATGCTGGAGGGATAGGTTCCTGACCCAGAGACTCGCCAGACTCTGGAATAGATTGCCCATACATGTCAAGCAGAGTGCCTCTTTGGCCCTCTTCAAAAGGAACCTTGACGATTGGATGGGAGAAAGAAAATTCACCCTGGGTATCACATCAGTCGTCCTGCTAGACAGGGGTTCAGGGAAGTAAATAGTGTGGGAAGAAATAGCCAGGGAATTGTTATGGCTAGGCTTGTATAGGCCCTAGGGCCGATAGCCTAGTACCAACCTATGAACCTATGAATCTTCCTATCTAAAATCAAGACTATTAAAATGGTTTGTCTGCTGCAATTCATTTTCTTTGGCAGGCATCTTTGTCACCTGTGTAAGAAATTCTATCCACAAAAGATACACAAAATAATAATGGATTATTTTGCAGGAATCCTATCTGTCCAGACAATAAAGGAGGAAATGAATTTCCTTTGTTATCAGAAGAATTAGGCTTACCTCACCGCCCCACCCACACACCATTAAAGCATCTTTAAACCTATCCCTACAGCCATAACTCTACCAGCCCCTAGATGGCTCATTCTTGAAATCAACTTTATTAATACAAAAAGGCAAGAGACTAACACTTTATGAGGCAAAGAGAAAATAAGGCATTCTGAAACAGTAGAACAAGAGAGTTGGAGGAAGCTTTTGAACCATACAAATGGAAAATCATTAAGTAACTGGGATGGAATAAGGGACCTTATGAGTTATCAGCCAAATGGAAAAATGATCCGTTGGCAACAATTTATTTATTGTTTGCGTTACCTGGGAAGTGGGTTGTGAAAGTACTCTTTTCAGCAATATCCTGGGACATGAAGTAAGACAAAGCAATTCCATACTTTGCAATTTACAGATGAACACAAATGATAAATACTTAGAAATCGCATTCAGCACTTTAAGGAATAATGAATTGATAAGGGTTGCATATTCTGTAGTGATTTAGAAAAGGAACAAAAAACATTTTTCTATGATTTAAGAGCTGCTGTAAAGAAAGAAAAAAAAATAGAAATGATATACTATATGGAATACCACCAGCTTTGATCAATTTATTCTGTATACAAGTAAAATGATAACATATAAGAAATATTCATTAAAAATAGGACATCAGCTATCCTATGAAAAGGTAGCAAGTATGGAAAAGGAATGATAACTTGTCTTTTTAGATTTCTTATAACAGAAAAGGTTAAAATTGAAATGACTCTAGTGTGAATCAGAGGAGGAAGTAGGTAAACCTATTACACAGGAACAACAGAAAGTCTCTTCTTTCAACAGAGAGCGTTTTATTCTGTACCAGTAGTAGATTTTACGTGTTGTAAGGTAATTCACCATTGATAGTATGCCTAAACCAGATTGTGAAAGAGTGGTATCTATTAGGGAGGACTGTGCTGGAGATGGTAGAAGAACAAGCCGATTACTTGTATATGATATGATCATGTCCCAAGGTGTATCACATATAGGAAAGAATAAGACATGCTGCATCCTAGGCCTTAAGGCTGAATTGACCTACTTTATGCCATCCAGTATTTGGGGTTCTTGATATTAATACATTTTTGAAGGCAGACAGTAACAATGAATTTTACTGGCTAAGATTTGTCATACTGTTTTTAATAGCCATAATATTTTCCCACTGGAAAACTGCCCCTGTACATGGTAACAACCAAACAGGTATCAATGTGTTATTATCTAAACAAATGTAAACATCCAAATGTTTTTAATGGCTATTGGAATGGGTTTTTTTCTGTTTTTTGATAACCCAGTTTAAAAATACTCTAACTTGTATTTCTCAGTAATTTCTAACTACAATGGCTATTGAGTTATTTCTATTACATTGTAAAGAATATGATATATGTTTTAGGCCAGTGGTGTTTGGACTATTATAAACCAAGCCACTAATCAGAGCTGAGAATCAAACCCTGTACCTTGTACCTGTGAGATAAAGTTCTTAACTATTATGTCAGACTCTTCCTTGGACTTGGCCAATGAAGTTGGTTGTAAAACAAAAAAAAAGATTGCTTGATGCTGTATTAAGGTGATTCTTGTGTTTTTCCAAACTTGGCAAGCTGTCGTGATGCAGTATGATATTATTACACTTTACTAGGATAATCCACTTTATTACGTATGCACATACGATTCCTTAATTTTCTTGTTAATTAGGTCATCTAGTTTATATTTAGTACTTAATCGGAAATGCCACGAGAGGGGAAGACCATTTAGATCTGGATTTAAAAGTAATTTTATATGACAATTGGAAATAATAAATTCAAGGGATGCAACTACAGTCCCGAAAGAAGAGACACAGCACCACACCATACAAGAATACATATATGAAGAAGATTGAGTAGGTCTCAGGAAACTATTACAAAAGATGGATTAAGTAGGTCTCAGGAAATTATTATAAAAACTGCAGTGCATTCACAAGGCTAACAGTCCTGAAATCTAAGTAAAAAGCATTGTAAGTAATATAAATAAATGATAAGGCAAACAAACAGAGATAGGTCATTTCTAATGCCTAAATGCTTCCAGAAGTCAGTTGCCTTTCCTGCAGAGTTAAGGGTAAAATGAACAGATGGTCTGGGGGTCTACTCACAACTCTATTACTGGCAAGGCTTCTATCCCTGCATTCTCCGTGCAATGAAAAACTCTTTATCAAAGTATAATATGACAGATGGATGAGATACCTAAGTGAGGATGGCAAGGGAGAAAACAAAATGGGAACATATAAATATGAAGTTAATGGAGCTTGAAATCCAGGTTCTGCTTCTGTCTGGCAAGAGTAAAGCCTTAGGCTTTTAGGTCACTGGGAGCTGCATGCAGAATTTAAACAAAGGTCTCTGTAATTTGAAGGACACATTAACCTATGGCAGCTGCAGTTTGTAGAATATCCCTCATACTAATAAGGTAGTTATGCATTCCATGCAGCCTAAATCAAAAGTTTCTGAAGTTCATGGCAGTCACTTTTTTAACATCACCATGTTGTCAAAGTACTGCCCTCATGTTTAAGCAGTATATGACACTGTTAAAGTGATGGTGACAGTCATGTTCAAAATGAGACTTGGATTACTTCTCCAGTTTAAATACTTTTTCTTTCAGTTTATCCCACTTAGGTCACTAAGAATAAATACCTGGTTGCACAAGTGAAGCTGGGACACTGTCTCATTAAGAGTTACGCAGTCACAATGATTGCAAATGGAAACTCAGAGACTCAGACTCATGACCATAGGATTAAGTATCTTAGCAGATCATGGCATTAACTCTGTATGCTGAATTACTGTATGTTCAGTGTATACTGTGAATGTATAAGCTTTAGGCTCGTTTGTGTTTCTCCTTCATGAAGATAGGAAGGTAGTGCATAAAATTTCAGACTCGTGTTAATTATTTTTTTCCAGTTTTGGATAATACAAATCATGTTAATTTTTTAAATATACAAATACAGATCACAATTTTATAGTATGACAGAAAAATTAGAAGTTTGACATGAATAATTGATCTTTTCGGGATATCATAGATGTTTGGAAAATACGATAATGGATAGAAATCATTGATACAAAGTT
Organism: Protopterus annectens; assembly: GCF_019279795.1. Taxonomy (NCBI): domain Eukaryota; kingdom Metazoa; phylum Chordata; order Ceratodontiformes; family Protopteridae; genus Protopterus; species Protopterus annectens. The sequence continues at coordinate 1,497,491,518 of NC_056726.1, forward strand.
ATTCAGTATTGCTGCATTAGCCAATGTTTTGTGTCTTCTATGAAATGAAAATACAATGATAACAGAAATTGTCCTAAAACTAAAGGGGTGATCATTCTGCGCATGTTAAACTTCTAAACAAGTACTGAAAACCAAATCAGCAGCTAGGCCACCAGACTATATTACACTCTGAGCACTTTCTCAGACTGGTATCATCCTGACCCAGACCTTAGGGCCTAAAATGTCTTAAATGCACACTAAACCATTAAAAAGGTACAGCTGCAGTTTAGTGTGAAACACAGAAAACTAGTGGGAATGCAGACATCAATGCAGGCATTCATATAAGAAGTCACAATATCACCCACAACTTTTTTAAATTAATGCCGATTTTTCATTTGGGTCACATTGGTAATTGCCAATTATATCTCCTAACAACTTGTTCCGGGGACAGCAACTGTCTTCATTTCTCCCTAGTTACAAATCTGCTGAAAACTTTGGGCTGTGAAGTGACAGAATGCTGAGGCTTTATATGACACAATCTCATGGGTCATTTATCAGAATTTTTACACAGTCATTTAGCTCTTGAGAACCAGAATACAAACAAAAATGCATAACATTTTACAGTAGTTAAGGACAAGAAAAACAAGTTTATAGGATGACAGTTTCATTGGCTAGTAGTAGGAAGGTAGTCTGAACAACCATTTATAGCCTACCTATTCACCCTAGGAAGTAACACTGATAGGCCTGCCTCTCTTCTTGATATGGACCATGCTACTAATCCCTGGAATAAATTTATATGATAACAAATCCGGTTAAAAAGTGCACCAAGAATGACAAACCATGGAGCTATGAAGCCATGGCACAAAAACAAAATGGGTAAAACCAAGCTTTATTCACATTTATCAAATCAAATAAAAACTTCCGGTAAAAAACTTCCAGCAAAACATAAGTGCTCTCATCCATTAAATTATGAATTTCATCAGTTTTTTTTCATATTTTAATAATTTAATGGACGAAAGCAATTGTGTTTTGGTGGAAGTTTTTTATTTGATTCAATAAGTTTGAGTAAAGCTTGGTTTTACCCATTTCATTTTTGTGCCATGAATTATATGAATGTACATACTTATGAAGACTTAACTTGAAGAAGGCTAAGATGCTACATCATTAAACATGTAAGGTAAATTAATTACACAGGTAGGGCATGTTTTGGACAATTAAAGTATCCCTACAAGAAGTCCTATTTATGTAACAATGTAAGGTGAAAATTTGGTAGTGAATGTTGCTAACATGACTATTGTTTCTAAGATGAAGGATTGATAAAACATGATCTTTCACAGGGAAAAAGACAAGACAGAGAACTCCATGTATGAGTCTGCGCAAAAAGGAAAAATTGACCTTTTAATCTTACTGGATAGCTAAGATTACCTAGAACATCAATTATCTTGGTTAATGTTTTTCAAACTGGGATATACATTTATTAAAATATATACCGACCGAAGCATTATATTCAATGAACTGGTCTACCAAGGAATGAACACTGGGGATTAGGACCTCTTTTTGATATCTAGGCTATATCTTTGATAATTAAATGAGCCATCGTCAGAATGCAAGGCACTGACTTGATCTAGCTCTTCTTGGAGAGCATAACAGTCAGTCAGGTAATCAGCTTGATCAGGAAGAAACGTTAGATGTCTATCTTCACATGCCAACGAGAAGTGGACTCAACACAGAGCCCTGAGTGATTTGCCTAGTGATTAATCTACCAGATGAGAAGTTACCAAAAATCCTCACTAGTAGTTAGCAATCTATCAACAAATATAGTGCTTAATATTTAAGCTGGTAGATTTACCGCTGTCATCATCATCGGGAGTCATTCTGAATGAATCGGCAAGGGCAAGATAAACATCATGGATGGAATGATTACATTCAATGGTTTTATCTCAAGATACCAAGAAAGTATGTTTAATTAATTCATTGTTTTGTACTTATATAACCAGCTAACCCTGCTACGTTTTTGTTTGCTCCCAGTCAAGCTTGCCAGCAGCAAACCCCCTTACTCCTTTATCTCCTTCCCCCCTTACCTAGACCCTTACTTAGCCTGTGCTCATTCTACCATTACTCTAGCTTACTCTCCGGGAGCCCTAGTACATCTTAGTGCAACTCTGCTACTGTCTACTAGTGGTCACCCTCTCCCCACCTGTATCTACTCCACTAGTATCTACTTCTACTTACTTGCCCCTACTTCTCCCTTCTAATTCCTATCCCTTTCTTCCTTTTCAAAGTCCATCCTTATCCACTACCCCTAGGCTACCTCCACTTACCTTGGTATAGCCAGCTTTCTCTGATAGTTTTTCCATCCTCTCTGGTACACTTTGTCCCCTACTTACATTAACTTTCTTTATCTCCTAGCTCTCTCCCCTCTTCTCTCCACTATCCAGGTTTACATACATGTATTAATCTATAGTTAGTTACTCTGCTCTGACCTGGTTTCTCCCTACTTCTCCTTCATGCTACTGCCCTCCTCTCCTTTCACTAATCTCCTTCCTCTTCAGATGTATCTCATATTGTCTACCTAGCACCTTCTCCCTAGTATCCCCTTATTTGCAGTATAGTATCTATCACTATCTACCTGTAAACACCCCTTCCGGTCTGCATCTGACTATTCCTATCCTAGCTCCTCCCCCTCCTATTAACTTCCTTTGAAGTTTTAAATGTCCCTCCTATCCTCAGGGCGCCATTTTCAGATCTGCCCTCCTCGCTGCTGCTGAGCATCCTTGGCTGCGTGCTAGTATCTACAAGTAAGTTATTACCTGTTATGTACATTTTTAGTTTAGCGACTGCTTGTCTGTTGAGGTGTATGAACTAACCTATTCTAGGTAATCGCGTTTTGTTGATATCCTGATAAACGCTATCTTGTTATAGTGCTCGGATGTTATTTGAACACTATCAAATGTTTGTATGTCTATGAATGTACTTTTTACCTGAAGTAGCTCTCACGAAGGCTTATATTTAATTTTATGTGAGCAACGACTGTGCAAACTGAACAGTTATTGTAGTTTAATCAATTTAATGCTAGCGTACTACCAACTATTTCTCTGATGTCTGCGACACTTTAATGAGTTGTGTAAGCTGATAAGATTGCATATTTAGTTTTAGCTTAGTGTCTGTGTACTACATACTGTTTTTATTCTAATATCTACTGCAGCTATAGCGTATCAGTTTAATGTTTTCCATTTAGCTACAATATGATGTCTGCGATACTTTAATGAGTTGTGTAAGCTGATAAGATTGCATATTTAGTTTTAGCTTAGTGTCTGTGTACTACATACTGTTTTTATTCTAATATGTACTGCAGCTATAGCGTATCAGTTTAATGTTTTCCATTTAGCTACAATATGATGTTAACTGTATGCAACTAAGTGCTTGTGTTTACGAAGATATTTGCCTTGTCTGAGTTAGTACTTGTTCACTCTGCAGTGTCTGTACTAGTGCTGTAATTGCGACTAATGCAAGGCTATTTATTTACTTGGCTCTATCTTAGGCATATTTACTGAATTTACTGTGTTGTTCTGGTCTACGGATTTTCTCCTGATAAGGGTCTAACCTGTAATTCCTGATTTATTACTGTGGAAATGTGGTTCTTTTCCCGCCATTTACCTCACCTGTGTGTAATTGGAATGCCCTTACAAGAGCTGACTTGGCCTTAATTTAGTCTATTAAAGGATAACCACCCTTGTCGTTTACATAATCTATACCCCTAATGGTGTAAACGCTCACCTCTATGATTCCCTAGACCTCTTTTAGCTGATACCCTTTCTTCTTTAATTACTGATAACGTTCACTACTGTGGAGATGTATGTGATAGAGTTTGCCTTAGCCATTTAACTCTGCTAATCTTCTATGTGCTTAGCCTAAACACATGTCGTAACCTAATGAATGAGATGTATGTGATAGAGTTTGCCTTAGCCATTTAACTCTGCTAATCTTCTATGTGCTTAGCCTAAACACATGTCGTAACCTAATGAATATGATTGACTTTCCCTGACTGTAACTATTACTAAATGTAATATATTGTAAGGTTAAGTTTATCTGTACTATTCTGGGAACACAGTGTTGTTTGCATTGCTTTAACATAATTCTTTTTTCTCATTTTTCTTCCTGCTTGTTAGCTTTCACCCGGACATACCCTGTGTTCTTTGCCTGGGTAGAATCCCACAACTAACTCTGCTATTGCACTCTTTGCCAATTACTCTTGGAACTTTTTACCTGCCATCCTCAGCAAGCCTCTATCTCAAGATACCAAGAAAGTATGTTTAATTAATTCATTGTTTTGTACTTATATAACCAGCTAACCCTGCTACGTTTTTGTTTGCTCCCAGTCAAGCTTGCCAGCAGCAAACCACCTTACTCCTTTATCTCCTTCCCCCCTTACCTAGACCCTTACTTAGCCTGTGCTCATTCTACCATTACTCTAGCTTACTCTCCGGGAGCCCTAGTACATCTTAGTGCAACTCTGCTACTGTCTACTAGTGGTCACCCTCTCCCCACCTGTATCTACTCCACTAGTATCTACTTCTACTTACTTGCCCCTACTTCTCCCTTCTAATTCCTATCCCTTTCTTCCTTTTCAAAGTCCATCCTTATCCACTACCCCTAGGCTACCTCCACTTACCTTGGTATAGCCAGCTTTCTCTGATAGTTTTTCCATCCTCTCTGGTACACTTTGTCCCCTACTTACATTAACTTTCTTTATCTCCTAGCTCTCTCCCCTCTTCTCTCCACTATCCAGGTTTACATACATGTATTAATCTATAGTTAGTTACTCTGCTCTGACCTGGTTTCTCCCTACTTCTCCTTCATGCTACTGCCCTCCTCTCCTTTCACTAATCTCCTTCCTCTTCAGATGTATCTCATATTGTCTACCTAGCACCTTCTCCCTAGTATCCCTTATTTGCAGTATAGTATCTATCACTATCTACCTGTAAACACCCCTTCCGGTCTGCATCTGACTATTCCTATCCTAGCTCCTCCTCCTATTAACTTCCTTTAAGTTTTTAAATGTCCCTCCTATCCTCAGGGCCATTTTCAGATCTGCCCTCCTCGCTGCTGAGCATCCTTGGCTGCGTGCTAGTATCTACAAGTAAGTTATTACCTGTTATGTACATTTTTAGTTTAGCGACTGCTTGTCTGTTGAGGTGTATGAACTAACCTATTCTAGGTAATCGCGTTTTGTTGATATCCTGATAAACGCTATCTTGTTATAGTGCTCGGATGTTATTTGAACACTATCAAATGTTTGTATGTCTATGAATGTACTTTTTACCTGAAGTAGCTCTCACCGAAGGCTTATATTTAATTTTATGTGAGCAACGACTGTGCAAACTGAACAGTTATTGTAGTTTAATCAATTTAATGCTAGCGTACTACCAACTATTTCTCTGATGTCTGCGACACTTTAATGAGTTGTGTAAGCTGATAAGATTGCATATTTAGTTTTAGCTTAGTGTCTGTGTACTACATACTGTTTTTATTCTAATATCTACTGCAGCTATAGCGTATCAGTTTAATGTTTTCCATTTAGCTACAATATGATGTCTGCGATACTTTAATGAGTTGTGTAAGCTGATAAGATTGCATATTTAGTTTTAGCTTAGTGTCTGTGTACTACATACTGTTTTTATTCTAATATGTACTGCAGCTATAGCGTATCAGTTTAATGTTTTCCATTTAGCTACAATATGATGTTAACTGTATGCAACTAAGTGCTTGTGTTTACGAAGATATTTGCCTTGTCTGAGTTAGTACTTGTTCACTCTGCAGTGTCTGTACTAGTGCTGTAATTGCGACTAATGCAAGGCTATTTATTTACTTGGCTCTATCTTAGGCATATTTACTGAATTTACTGTGTTGTTCTGGTCTACGGATTTTCTCCTGATAAGGGTCTAACCTGTAATTCCTGATTTATTACTGTGGAAACGTGGTTCTTTTCCCGCCATTTACCTCACCTGTGTGTAATTGGAATGCCCTTACAAGAGCTGACTTGGCCTTAATTTAGTCTATTAAAGGATAACCACCCTTGTCGTTTACATAATCTATACCCCTAATGGTGTAAACGCTCACCTCTATGATTCCCTAGACCTCTTTTAGCTGATACCCTTTCTTCTTTAATTACTGATAACGTTCACTACTGTGGAGATGTATGTGATAGAGTTTGCCTTAGCCATTTAACTCTGCTAATCTTCTATGTGCTTAGCCTAAACACATGTCGTAACCTAATGAATGAGATGTATGTGATAGAGTTTGCCTTAGCCATTTAACTCTGCTAATCTTCTATGTGCTTAGCCTAAACACATGTCGTAACCTAATGAATATGATTGACTTTCTCTGACTGTAACTATTACTAAATGTAATATATTGTAAGGTTAAGTTTATCTGTACTATTCTGGGAACACAGTGTTGTTTGCATTGCTTTAACATAATTTTTTTTCTCATTTTTCTTCCTGCTTGTTAGCTTTCACCCGGACATACCCTGTGTTCTTTGCCTGGGTAGAATCCCACAACTAACTCTGCTATTGCACTCTTTGCCAATTACTCTTGGAACTTTTTACCTGCCATCCTCAGCAAGCCTCTATCTCAAGATACCAAGAAAGTATGTTTAATTAATTCATTGTTTTGTACTTATATAACCAGCTAACCCTGCTACGTTTTTGTTTGCTCCCAGTCAAGCTTGCCAGCAGCAAACCCCCTTACTCCTTTATCTCCTTCCCCCCTTACCTAGACCCTTACTTAGCCTGTGCTCATTCTCCCATTACTCTAGCTTACTCTCCGGGAGCCCTAGTACATCTTAGTGCAACTCTGCTACTGTCTACTAGTGGTCACCCTCTCCCCACCTGTATCTACTCCACTAGTATCTACTTCTACTTACTTGCCCCTACTTCTCCCTTCTAATTTGTCCTTACACTTTGTCCAGACCCACTCCACATCACCTTCTACTACTTACACTTACTTATATTGCTCTCTGATAGTCTTTCGCTCCTCTTCTGCTCTTGGGCTCAACCCGCTCCGTTCGCCCTGCGGGCTCACTCCACTCCCCTACCCTGCCCCCAAATTCCACCCACCCCCAGCACATCTTCATTTATCCCTCCAACATACCACTCCCACTTCCATTCTACTCCAATCAGTACTCAGTCCTCTGAACACACCTTCCTTTTTTCCCGCCAAAACTAACTTTCTTTCTCATCCCCATTCTCAACTAATTAACCAATCCTACTCCTTTCCCTCTTCTAGACCACACCCCTCTACATCCAATACTACTGTCTTTCAGTTCTAATATATAATATACTCTCTCTATATAACTCTTTCTCCCTTACACCATCACCAATATCCTTTCACTGCCCTTCTGTCACCTATCACAACATGCTCTCTAGATACCCCTCCATCTTTCCTTCACTATTGCTTCTCCTCTCCTTATCTTACTTATACCATCTCTCCCAGCCTACTATAAACTCTAACTCCCATTCCTTTCATATAACTAACCACCACAATTCACCTTCACTACAATCTTACTCCCACATTTCTTCCTATCTTTATCACTCAGACAACCTTCATCTTTTTCGTTTCAAACTTATCCCCCATGACACATTCCCAATCCCTATAGTAACTAGCAAATCCCTACATCTCACAATAAACCCCAATCTCACAACCCTGCTGTCCATTAACCTAAACTACTACATACAACACCTGATCAGTACTCTCTTATCAGGTGACATCCATCCCAACCCAGGCCCTGCCAATATAACCACCACAACTAAATCTTTACTATTCACTTCCTTAAACTCACAAAGTATCATTAAGAAAGTCCCCAACCTTCATGCCTGGCTTTTACACAACAAACCTGACTTTTTAACTATTTCTGAAACCTGGTTGAAACCACATATTAAGGACTCTGAAATAGTTCCTCCAAACTACTCAATCATAAGAAAAGACAGACCTCTCAAAAAAGGCGGAGGAGTAGCCCTTATATATTCCTCTTCCATAGTAGTTTCCCCCTACAACAAACCTATCCCACACTTTAACAACGCTGAACTTCTCCTTACCACATCTCAAATCAATAACCACAAACAAATATGTATAGCTTCCATCTATATCCCTCCAGGTGACAATATTCCTACACTTGAACTTATCCTTTCTTGGCTATCCAGTAACATTAGTAATGAAACCATAATCCTAGGAGACGTAAACATTAACTGGGCCCTTATCCAAGCTCCTTCGAACAACACTAATATTAACCTCTACCACTTTTCACAACTGATCAACTTGCCTACTTACCCAGCCAAAACCCCTCTGATGGGAGTATACTGGACTGGATCCTAGTCTCCCACCCCACTACTTCACCAAAAGTGGCATCCTTCCCGACCCACTAGGTGACCACTTACCCACCTTTACCCACCGACTTTCAACTACCCTTCAACGGACCCACAACTTCATTACTATCCGCAACCAGAAAAACTTTAACCCTATAACTTTTCAAACTCACTTAAGTCAGTAAACTGGGCTTGGCTAAAAACATTACCTCTAGACAATGCAGTCTCATACTTCAACTCGACATTCCTAAAATTACTTGACTCTCAAGCTCCCTACAGACTAAGAGAATAAAACTAAATCAGCCCCTTGGCTATCTAAAACTACTCTATCTCTCATGAGACAAAGAGACAAAGTGTGGGCACGCTACCAAAAACACAAGACAACCCCACTCCTCAACGAATACAAACTGCTCCAATAAAGCTAAAAACTTATCTATTCTGATCGAAAAAACTATTTCTCCACACTCCAAAACCATAACAAAAGCAACCCTCAAAAATTCTGGAAAGGAATCTCCACTCTCCTCCACCCCAGCAAACCAGATACTCCTTCCCCTGATCCAAATGCTCCAGAACTAGATTTAGCCACACAATTGAACTCCTTCTTTATTGACTCTATTTCAAAACTAACCTCCTCATTCTCTACCTCCTCCCAACCCACTAATTCCTCCACCTCCTCTTCCACACAAATTCTATCCTCACCCATACAACCCCAAAATTCAACACCACCCGACTGCACTATCTTCACTTTAAATCCCATTCCTACAACTACTATTAAAAAACTCCTCCAGAAATTAAAACCATGTACCAATGCTCCTGATAATATCCCTTCCTACTTTCTTAACATTGCTGCCGAAAGTCTGGCCTACCCTATTAGCATCCTAATCAACCGCTCCCTACTAGAAGGCACAGTTCCCCAAATTTGGAAACAAGCCTTTATTATACCATTACACAAAGGAGGTAACAATAATAACACTACCAATTTTAGACCCATAGCCATCCTGTCCCCATTTCAAAAATCCTTGAGAAATGTGTGCAAATCCAACTCCTTCCTCATCTCCTAGATAACAACCTCATAACACCCACACAGCATGGCTTCAGACCTAATCATAGTACCATGACTGCCCTTCTCTCTTTCCTTGAAATAGTAAATAAAGCCCGAGACTCTGGACAAATTGTTTCCACCTTACTCCTTGATCTTTCCAAAGCCTTCGATACTATCTCTCACAGCCTGCTCTTAACTAAACTCTCCAAACTCTACCTATCCTCCTCCTCTCTGAACTGGTTCTCTAGTTATCTATCAGACAGAAATCAAGCTGTAAAATGGAAAAAAGCAACTTCCTCCTTCCTAAGCACCCCCACCGGAGTCCCACAAGGCTCTATACTGGGCCCTCTTCTATTCAACATCTTTATTAATGACTTCCACAAATCTATCCCTTTCTCTAGCATTATCCAATATGCAGATGACTCCACTATCATCTGCTCCACCTCTTCTATCTCCATCCTACAAAAACTTACTCAAGACGCCTTCTCTTCCACTGAGCAATGGATGCTTTGCAATCATCTAGCTCTCAATGCCACAAAGACCAAATTAATGTTATTTACTCCCTCTAAACTCCCTCCCCCCAACATAAACTCACTCTTAGTTACCAGTCAAAATAACTCTCCTCTTGAAATAGTGTCAGAGACCAAACTTCTTGGGGTCCACATTGACAACCAACTAAAATTTAGTTCCCACCTACAAAAGAACATCAAAAACACACCAAAAACTTGGTATGCTATACAGACAAAACGCCTACCTCACACCTACCACTAAAATCACTCTAGCTTCTTCCTTCCTCATTCCCTCCCTCCTCTATGGTGCCCCACTTCTTACTAATATTCAGTGCTCCTTAAAAAAACAGCTCACCTCTTGCTATAACAA
>NC_056726.1:1497506780-1497526780 GCF_019279795.1 Protopterus annectens
TGTGTGTGTGTGTGTATATATATATATATATATATATATATATATATATATATATATATATATATATATATATATATATATATATATATATATATATATATATATATATATATTCACACATATATATGCATGATTGCAGTCTGTAAGAGCCAATGCGCTGAAGAACAAATGCTAGCACAGGCTTGTTTTCCAACATGCCAGCTGCTTTCCATGTAAGATCATGGTATAGTGGAGTTTAGGTGGGAAAGTTTTGAAATTATTTGAAATGATTTATTGTGCTGGTGATACACATTCTCAGAATCGGTATATATAATTAGTAGTGGCCGTGGGATATGTATATAATGGCTGCATTCTGTAAGAGTAAACACTCAGAAGAGTGCCTGATCCTTGTCCCTTGTTTTTCATTCTGCTGGATCCTTTGTGTGAAGATCTTGGTACAGTACATTCTGGATGCGGGGAGCCAAAGTTGTTTTTTTATGTTTTTGGATTCACTCTAAAAATAATGCTCTATTTGCTCTTTGGAGCATTTGACATTCCATGTCAAATTCATATATATATATATATATATATATATATATATATATATATATATATATATATATAAATAGTGGAAGGTTAATGCAGTTAAGATCACAAATCTTTGAAAAGTAGTCCAGTTTATTATACACAAGTGAACACAAGGCAGTTTTTTTTTCAAAACAAAACAAAGTTTTGTAGTTTAATTGAATGTTTAAGAAATAATTTTGCTGAGTGTTCTACTGCTGGGAAACAGTCTCTGCTGATAGCACTTTAAATCGTTAGGGATGAGTAACAGGGACCATTTCTAACTTCGTTTTCACTGTAGTTGATTCTGTTTCTTATAGTTGCTGCTCTTGACCTCTGGTCCATTTCCATAAAGTGCGGCATTTCTTGGCTCGCTTTTTATATATCATCCAAACAATGAAACCTGCTCTTCCTAAGGCAAAGAGGCATCTCTCTGGTCTTAAAGCTATAATGAGGTGTTTCTCATTGTACACATAGATATCTCTGAATTATATTTTCTTGTCTTCGCAGTAATGGATCGTCCTACATTTGGCACTAAGCATGAGCAGTGACCCTTTCAGCATGAGCAGTGACCCTTTTAGCATGAGCAGTGACCCTTTTAGCATGAGCAGTGACCCTTCTTCTGAATTGTAGGGTTAGTACAGTTACAGAAGTAACAGTATGTTTGCAGAATATTCATATCACTGGTATAAACACTATTACACTTCTGTTTGGACATATAGACATTTGTTTACACCACTGTTTACAGGTTGGGGCATTGTACTCTTCTCTTTGGTGTGATATGACATGTTGTGCTACATAGGTTCATAGGTTCATAGGCAGGTACTAGGCTATCTGCCCGAAGGCATTTATAAGCCTAGCCAGAATATGTTGGCTTTCACCGCCCCCTTAGATTAGTTCCCTGTGCCTCTGTCCTGCAGAGCCACTGAACTGATCCCCGGGGTAAACTTTCTGTTTCCCACTTTTCACCTCACTCAGCTTGAAACAGTCAGTTTCACACTAACTTTGTGGTCTATGTGAGTGTGTGAGTGGTGGGTTGAGTCAGGCCCTGCAGTACATGGAATGCTTGCAGCCCATTTAGTGTATTTAAGACTCTTGTCTTCTCCAACCTTTATACTTTTCTTCTTGCCAAGCAATGAGTTGTTGTCAGATTTTATGATGCTATATTCTGCTTTATACAATCAGCAAAGTTCCCTTTTGTTCCCTTTTGGTAATGACACTATGACGTTGCTGCACTCGTGTAATGACCCCTTTATTACTCCCATTTTAAGCCATTCCTTTACTATTTCCTGTACAGTGTTTCTTTGAAATTTCTACAATTGTTTAGGATTGTAAGCTATCATTTTTTTTCTTCTTGTCATAATCTTACTATTGTACTGAATCTGGTTTCCTTTGCCAGACAGTTCTGAACGCACCCCTTGCTTCATCATAAAATTGTCCTTAGTTCTTGTTTCTGTGGCTTAAATAGGGTATCAGTTTCCAAAGCTGCAAGCTGCAGGGGGTGGCTTCATTTATTCACCAGGTTCATCAGTCTCAACCACTAAACTAACTACAGAAATTTGTGCTACCTTCAACTGTAACAGAATTGTGAGGTGGTATATTTCTTCAGGTGTTATCTTACCTGTCTGCCTAACTTTGCAGTTTACCTCATTTATTTCTTCTGTTATTTCAACGGGAACCTGTCATTTAGTCAAAAATGTCTTTTCTTTTGAAGAAACCACAATTAATATCTGATCTCTAGCTTTAATTTCCCTGGTCATTGTATTTTTATTATGCACACTTTGTTCTTACTTAGATTAACTTTACCTTGACATGACAGGACTACCATGTCTCCCGGAGGCTGAGTTCTGCTTCTGTGATCTGGAAAAGTAGAAATCATTTCTGTTTATTGATGTCTTTCAGTAATATGTTAGACTAAAGCAGATCCTCCCTGCATCAACATCTGGTTTATTTATTAGTACCACAAATCCATTCTTTTACAGAGAATAGTGTACACACATTCTACATTTTAAACTACAAAGACCTACTGTCCTCTCAGCTTTCACTTAGGTTCATAGGTGTGTACTAGGCTAATGGTCCTGGAGCCTTTACAAGCCTAGCCCATAGGATTACCCTGGCATTGTGCCACCCAACCTTAGTTCCCAGTGCCTCTGTTGAGTAAAGCCACTGGAGCAATCCCTGAGGTGAATTTTCTATTTCCCATGCACTAATCTAGATTTCTCTTGAAGACGGCCAGTGAGGTGCTCTGCTTGACATGTATGGGAAGCCTATTCTAGACCATGGGCAGTCCCTTGGTTATGAACCTGTCCCCTCAGCATATTCTATTGATTGTGGTAATGAGGTTGAGGTCTCTGGAGCGTGTGGTGTGGAAGGACTGGGATTTCTTCAGATGTACCATTTCTAACAGAGCTGGGTCAGACATGGCTTTGAAAGTCAAGCAGAGATCGCCTCTAAGTAGGCAATATGAGACAGAATAATTGGAGTTATTTTAGTCTGTCCATATAAATGTTTAAGGCCTAGGATCTTCTTTGTGAGGTACTTTTCTGGCCCCTCCAGTTGTTGCATGTATTTAGTGAGGTACATGCCCAATGTGGCATTGTACTCAATGAAATGCCTAATGAGGGAAGAATAGAGAGAGACAATGACCTCTTTCTTCCTAGAGGCAAAACCCTTAGTAATGAGATATGCCACATAGAAGGACTTTCTGACCACAGTGGCAATGCAGTGGTCAAAAGAGAGGCTGCTGTCAACCTGTGTTTCCAGATCTCTTATAACACCTTCTGTGTTCAGTGGACTGCCATCCATGTGGTAATTCATTGGAACTGGGTTTTCCCCAAAGGGGATGTTGACACATTTTTTGGCATTGAGCTTAAGGCTGTGATTCTAACACCAGTCGTTGGTATTGGTGAGGCCTTTCTGTAGGATGTCAACATCACATGGGGAGTTAATACTAGCTCCCAACTTGGAATTTTCTGTGAACTTTGTCAGCCAGAGTCCCTTCATGTTGTCCTGGACTTCAGAGAAGTAGATACCAAACAGGAGAGGACCCAGGACTGAACCCTGTGGGACTCCACTTGTAACTGGTCGGCAGTCTGACTTGGAGTCAGCTACTTTCACACTGTGAGTTCTACCTGTGAGCCAGTTTGCAACCCACCTAGTGATATAGGGGTTGATGGCTAGCTTAGTGAGTTTTTCTATAATTCCTGAGTGGGGAATGGTATCAAAGGCTTTGGCCAGATCAAGGTAGGCTGTATGAACCACCTTGCCTTCATCCACAGCTCTGGTGACTGACTCAAAGAAGTCAACCAAGTTGAGCAGGCATGATCTACCCTTCACAAAACCAAACTGTGTGGGATCCAGAGTTTGGAGATTCCCTATATCCTTGTTTATTAGGTCCATGATGATGCATTCCATAGCTTTGCATATCAGACTCATCAGGCTAATGGGGCAGTAGTTCCCAGGGTCTGCAGTCGCTGCTCCTTTGTGGAGAGGGATGACTGTAGCAGTGTGCCATTTGGTAGGGACAAAGCCAGAGGTGAGGCTGTGATTGAACAGGGCACACAGGTGAGGTACCAGTTCACTCTGTAGTTCATGTAGCACACAGCCAGGGATATTGTTAAGTCCTATAGAAGCTGTATTCTTGGCCTTGGACAGTGCTGTTTTAACCTGTGCAGAAGTAATATTGGGTGCCTGGCAATCTACTGGTATTGTGACTGGTCCCTTGGGGGGGAGAGAGGGATAAAGTTGACACTGAATCTGTTGGTCAGTATATTGGCAATATATGTTGGCTCGGTATAGGAGGCACCATTGAGCAAATCTGTGTATTGCCATGGAGATTCTTTACATAACTTTAGAAGGCCTTGTGGCTATTTTTACTATCTGCTGCAATTCTGTTTTCATAGCTAGCTTTAGAGGATTTGATGAGGGATCTCAACTTTTTGTTGAGGCTGATAAGGGAGTTTTTCCAGTCTTGGGACTTCACTTTATTCCACATCAGTTTCCTCCTTCTGTTGTAGAGTTTGTTTATGGCAGGGGACCACCAGATTGGCTTCCCTTTTTTGGAGGAGAGCGTCTTGGTTATATTGGGTATGGCGAGATCTATGCATTTGTGTACGTGTTCGTACAGTGCATTGGTGTATGATTCGGCAGTCATGCAACTGATCTCCATTTGCATGGGTGCAGTGAAGTTAGCCACCTCTGTTTTTAGGAGCCCAAAGTTCTGAGCTGTTGGCCGAATTTCTATGCAATCTTTGTGATCATCACTACCTGTTCTATGGTAGTGCGTTGCTTACAAGTGTCGACCTCACTCATGTTGTCTACTTCTGTCAGGAAATTTACTGTACTGCGCTGCATAACCAACTGTTGCTTATGAAATTCTTTAATTCTTTTATCCTGCCCAGTAGAACAGTTCCTTAATTACTCTCATTGCACTGCTGTCTTGTTTGTTTTAATTGCCCTCCTATAAAATGCTTGCTTCCTACCACTCATCATTTGACCCTTGTCTTACACAACTGATACATTCTCCATCCAAAATGTCTGTTCCGTCCATGTCAACCTATTTTTTTTATGTCTTGATTTATCATTGGAATATTACAGATGTCTGAATTATAGAAGTCCTCCATGATCCTTCTGATTTCTACAACTTACTTAAATAGTTCTATATCATCATCTTTGTCCTAACATTATTCAGATGTTAATAATTTTCCACACTGTTTCAGAAACAGAATCTTTATAATTTCTGCTGCCCCATCTGAAATGGCTACATTAAATAATCCTCAATAAAGAGATGCAGCTTACAGTAAATGTACAAAAGTGCACAAACGTGAACTCACTGAAAAGACAGAGGGCCCAGAGGTAACTGGTTTCCATTGCAAGTTATGGGACTGAAAGTTACTAGTCTGCAGTAAAGGCCTGCTGGTGATTCACTTAGTGACCTCTCCAAAGTGGCAAGGTACATATTCAGGAACAGTGACCTCTTGGAAGTGTAAGGGCAGACATTCAAGAGAGAGTGTTGTGCTTTTATTCTCTGCATACTGCTCTAAACAGAAAATATACACAGAGGGGTAAAGAACTGATGGAGAGACCAATAAAAACCTGAAGCAACTCCACAGTATAATGAAAAAAATAAATTCGAAGAACAAAAATCACATTGTCTCCTCACCAGAGCACTCACTGCACTGGAGCTTTGTTAGAACATTTTTGTCTTAAAAACAAGACTTCATCAGAAATAACAAAGCTCTAAGAAACACTTCATTTTAAATATGCAGTAATCGTGTCATGAAAGTCATGTGCTGAAAAGTCACATGATAAAAAACATCAAGTGATTAAAAACATTATGTGGTAAAAAAAGTCATATGTCATCTATAAATGCAAAGTTATACACAAAGATCTCATCTGACCAAAATCAGTGAAGACCGTGAAAATCAGAGAGAGTCTGAGAGGTACATGTGCAGTTTATCAAATGTCCTATAAGCACAGAAACAGAAAATCAGATGTACTCTTTTTGTTATGCTCAGCTATGTTTTCAAGTAAGCCAGTGCAAAATACTACAAACGAGGTTCAAGCAGCTGGCAAGAAATGCAAGCTGAGTGAGTGAATCTACAAAATAAAAAAAAAGGTTGAGATGAAATAGTTGAATCATAATTTAAAGTTACCTGAATGGCAGAGAAAGAAGCAAAAATGTCCAGTGGGATGTTAATGGAATGCTGCTGTCAATAGCTCAGCATGGAACATACTCACCTTTGTATGCCACAAGATCAGAAGACTATGGTTCTATTCCCACACAAAGTATTTAGATTTCCAAAACTGGCACTGCAGTACAGCATACAGGGGGAGTTGCACTCCTGACTGTATCATACTTTGGATAAGTGTTAAGACAAGTTGCCATTTGTCTGAATTCTTGCTATTTGAGATGGTTGTAAAAGATCCCATGCCACTTATCAGTGAGAGTATATGAGGTTTCTTTATTTCATTTTATTTTATTTCATTGTATCTATTTCTGTCCCTGTAAGCACACTGGACACAATTATCCGTTTTCAAGGGTGACTCAGGAGACCTGTCTGGTTAAGTAATTTTTGCAGAGTCAGACAGCAGGCCAAAAGAAATGGAAGGAAGCAAACCCTTGGCCTTGGACACAGGAAGCAACTTATTAACAGGTCAGAACTTTTGTTATTCTGATATACAGACTTTTTTTTTACACTTGTTCAACACATCACCATTTCTCCTGTTTATATGGTATATGAGCATCTTTTGTTTATTTAACGGATTCATCCTTCCCAACTTTTTCTCAGTACCACATCTGTATTCATTTTTTACACATTTGTTAACCAGATGAGCCAACATGACACAAGAGTCCCCTTTTTGGAGCACCCCAGGACTACTGCCTATTCATGTGACTTACTCAGGCTTATGTAGTGGGCAAATGGTAGTAGAAAAAATCAAACTCCGTATCCTTGACTGCAAGAAGCAGCCAGTTAGCAGCTCTGACCTTTAAACCTTTGTGTCAACTGCCAGACAGTCTCACACCTACAATTCCATAAATTACACAAAGGTCCTGTCAGAATTCTGCCTGCCTTTTCTAGTGAATCTTTCTTTATCATCTTATATTCCCCATAAAATATCATTTACAAGACTCACCAAACACTAGGACTGTTGTATTGTAACAAAAAATTCCACACTCCAGAAGCTCAGCTATCCCTAGTGAGAGCGTTCCTTCTGCCAGGCCTGCTCTATGCTGCTTCCATTCTTACAAACCTACAATCCACCTTAACCTCACAACTAATGCAAACCTATAATAAAATGTCCAAATTTGCAACTAACCAACCATATAGATCTCACCACTGCATTGCATTGAAACAACTGCAATGGCCACAACTCCCCCACCAACTTCTTATAGCACAACTACAAATCACCCACTCCATACTATACAAACTTAGTGCCTGCCCCACCCCCTCAACACTAGTTTCATTCTACACCCCCACCAGACCTCTCAGGAGCTCTGACCAACAACTCCTTGTCATACGTAAACCCAAAAGAAACATAGTTAAATTCCTCTAAAACCACAATCTATCCTTAGCCTGGAACAAACTTCCTTCCTAAATTGGAAACACCCTCTAATCATTTCAAAAAGCTAAAACTGTTTATGGATCAGCTCATGTCAGGAACCTACCTAAATCCTTCCATCCTTCCCCATACCTTACCTCTTTGTTTTCCCAACCTTACCTCTCATCCATCAGCATATCTTTCTCTCCCCACTCAAGCATCTTCACAATTTTACTCTTCCCTTTAATCTACCAATTATAAGTAGCTTTACTATACTAAGCAATGCTACATCTTAGCTTTCACTGCATCTACACATAGTGTAATTTCTTGTTAGTATTCTATTTTTAACTGCTTACTGAATATCTTTGTGGTCTTCCATCCACACCTACTCTGTCCTCTATTTACCTAGATTCAGTCAGAAATATATACTGCACTCAGTCAAAGATGCAACTTTCTGTACATTGTAAATCTTGTAATTATATTATCTATGCTAAACAATGCTGTAGTGTTTTTTTTTTCACTACAACTACTATGTACAACTCAGATTATAAGATTCTGTCTTATTGTTGAAGTTTTGTATGTAAATACCATGGAGCTTTTCTCCTCGGGTCTCCACTGAAAATGGGCATCTGGCTCAGCTGGACTAACCCAGTTAACAAATGTCAAATAAATAAAATAAAAATACATAAATAAAACATTCTTATATGTCTTCAACATGCGTAGTCATATTCTTCCCTGAATTTATTGCAAAATACTTTTATGGGTGGATGCATAGCCAACAGCAAAACATGGAAGAATGAAATCTCTCTGCTCTGTAAGCCCCAGTGAATAATTCATAGGTTCATAGGTTCATAGGTTTATACTAGGCTATCTGCCCTAAGGCATTTATAAGCCTAGCCCAAATTATTGCTACACCCTACACATACCCCTTATATGAAAAAATACTGTGCCCATTAGTTTGTTCTGCCTCTGCCTATTCATAGATTCATAGATTAATGGACTGTTACTAGGCTAATGACCCAGGGGGCCATTCTAAGCCTACCCACATTTTCCCAAAAGAATAATGATGCCCTGTAATCCACAGGGTGCATTGAGGGCCAGGCATTTATAAACTACCTTTGTCTATAAGGATATGGGTACCAGGTCTGGTATAAATGTCCTAGTCCTCATCCAATTGTCTACTTTGTGCTTAAACTGGCTAATAGATGAACTCAGCTTCACATGGCTGAGAAGCCTGTTCCATAACAGGGGCAATCTTTGGGACACATATGTGTCTTTCCAGCATGTTCTGTTTACGTCACAGACACAATTCTGGTCCCTAGACCTTGTATTTCTAGTGCTCTTTGACTTACGAATATGTACGAGATTCATAAGTGTGGGGCTTGCGAATGCCTTGTAAGCCAGGCATAGATCATCCCTCAGTAATATGTAGGAGACTGAGTAGAGGGAAAGGGATTTAAGTTGTACTGCATAAGGCAGGGCTGTTACACCTTGTATTCTTTTTGTAAGAAACCTTTGAAGTCAATCTAGTTGCTGTATATGCCTGGTCAGGGAGAATTGCACTCTAGGATTGGTTTGATAAGGGTGGAGTACAGTGGGATAATGACCTTTTTGGACCTAGTTGCCATGACATTACTTATAAATTGCACAACATAAAAGGATTTCCTCAGCAATGTGGCCATGTGGTGGTCAAAGATATGGTGACTGTCTACATGTATACCCAGATCCCAGAACACTGGGTCAACTCTTATGGGTATGTTATCAACATGGTAATGCAAGCAAACTTTCCATCTACTGTGTTTTTCCACCTAAGTAACTCAATATTATTTGATTCTATTGCTGTTTTGTTGATATTCCTATCTGACTTTTTTCTAGATTGAGGTGTGACTTTTATAGATGTTTTTAACTTGTATTAACTTGATTTTACACTGTACTATATTTTTTATGTAAACTTTCATAGAAATCTTTGTAATACTGTAACTAGCAATATCTAAGTATAAATACTGTAATCATACTTTTTTTTGGGAGCTTTTCTCCCCGGATCGCCACTGAAAACAGGCTTTGTTTTAGCCCAGTCGGACACTACCCACTTACCAAATGTAAATAAATAAATAAATAATTTGCTGGAATGGTTGACTTCCCAGAGGGTACAATTATATGTTTCTTAGCACTGAGTTTAAGACTATGGTTTTGGCACCATTTGGTAGTCAGAGACAGACCTTGAAGAATGCTAGTGTCTGCAGGGGATTCAATGATAATCCACAGCTTGCAATCATCTGCAAACTTAGTCGGCCATAAACCTTGAGCATTTGCTTCCATTTTAGAGAAATAGATGCCAAAAAGGACAGAGCCCAATAGTGAACCCTGGGGGATTCCACTAGTGACTGGCCTCTTGGTGGAGGTGCCTCACTTATTTTGACCTCCTGGGACCATCAGTGAGCCAGTTGGTTATCCAGCGGGCGTTAAAAGGGTTTGTACCTAAATTAGTGAGCTCATCTATAATTCCTGAGTGGGTATTGTATAAAAAGCATTGGCCAGGTAAAGGTAAGCTGTGCACACAGTCTTACCTTCAGCCACTGCTTAGGCGACCCTCTCAAAAATGTCCACCAGATTTAACAGGCACGACTTTCCTTTAATAAAGCTGAACTGTGTTGGATCCAGCATTTGTAGGTTACCTATGTCCTCAGTTATCATGTCTATAATGAGTCTTTCCATGGTCTTACTTTGTGCAGGGGAATGACTGTAGCCATCTTCCATTCCTTGGGCAAAAATACCTAATTTTAGGCTCCAGATGAAAAGCGAATCAAGTGGACCAGAGAGGTCATGTTTCATACTACTTATTAAGCATCCTGGGATGTTATCAGAGCCCATCCATGAACTATTTTTGGCCTTGGAAAGTGCATGAGTGATCTCTTCCTTAGTAATGGTTGGGGGATTGTGTTATGTACTATTTCCTTTTCACTACTGCGGGGGGGATTTGATCTGAACGTGTCAATCAGAAGGTTGGCAATGGCCTCTGGTTAAATGTGAGTGATGCCATTTACAATAAGTTCTGTGCATTGCTGTGTATTTCCTCTGAGGTTACGGACATAGCTGTAGAAAACTTTGTGGTTGTCCTTTGACTGAGGAGCTATTGTTTCCTTCAAATTTAGCCTTTGAAGTATTAATTAATTCTCTCATCTGCTTGATTAAATTGGTCAGGGGCTTTTGGTATGTATGGCTTTGTTTCTCCGATGCTTGGACAAGATTTTTTTCTTCTGTTGTATAACTGGTTGATATTGTGATTCCACCAGTGTGCCTTGTCTTTTGAATTTGTCTTATTCTTAGTACTAGTGGGCACAACTCACTCTGTTGCTCAGTAAAGATAGCTTAGCCTTGGAATAGTTCCTATGTTTTTTTGGTCTTGCTTGATCCCCAGATTTAAATTTTATTTCAAGTAGTACTGCCTTATAGTCAGATCTGATGAGTAAAGATATTACACTGGGTGAGGAACATTGCCCCCTCCCATGTTCATGAGTAGAAAATCAAGGTTGTTTGTGCCCCAAGTGTGAAAATGAATCATCTGTTCCAAGATGTTTGTATTAACAAAGTTTAGATATCACTGGGCTTGTGCATTAGAAGTGGTGTAGAATTCCCAGTCTATAGATGGATAGTTGATATCCCCCATGAATATCATATTTGGTTGAACGGTGAGGGACCTTAGTACATTTAGATAGGTAGTATGGGTTTCCTGGGACAAAAAGGGGAACCATTATTGTTAAAATCCACAAATAAATAATAATAAGTTTTACCTTTTTAGTCTCGAGTCAAGAATGACGCTTCAGAATTTGCAAAGTACTGGTTTATTCCATAAACAGTGCTGGGAGACTGCCTACCAAAATTTTCAAACTAGTCTCAAAGAACAAAGAGAAACTTCATATTTTATGTCTTTTTCTTATCAGTTTCATGCATGCATAATTCTGATGTTACATAGCTTTTAACAAATCAGTGTATTTTTAAATATTTTATGCCCTAATGATTCTTGCTTAGAGCTTCACATGAACACTTGACAATATGCCTTTTTAAAACATAGACCACCTGGTCTAAGAATCGTATCCTTTGACCTTGTTCCATTCAGTACCAGTATGCACTATCTTTACAGACATCCCCACAATGACTCCTCCCCCAGCCTGAAAAGGGTGGAGCTTACAAAAGATTCCTGACACATTGCTTTTCTTTCTTTCCCCCATTAACATTCTGAAACCAGACTCTTTAACATAGTATAACATCATGATGTCCTTTAACTCCTTCAGCACTTACATTGCCTTTAAGTATCTGTTAGTGCACTATAATTTGCTAATAAAGGAATGCAATTGTAAGGCACTTGAAATATAAAGCTACAACTTATGTGAAACTATATTTTGCATAATCATGCATCTATTTTACATTATGTTTCTAACATAGACATATGAACATTTGATTTGACTCATTTGTGAAGAAACTGCAAGTTAATATGCATTTTGTGAAGAATAATCATGAGACTTTATATTTTCCATAACAATATGTTACAAAGATATAGTA
Organism: Protopterus annectens; assembly: GCF_019279795.1. Classification (NCBI taxonomy): domain Eukaryota; kingdom Metazoa; phylum Chordata; order Ceratodontiformes; family Protopteridae; genus Protopterus; species Protopterus annectens. The sequence continues at coordinate 1,497,518,925 of NC_056726.1, forward strand.
CGAGACCTTTCTTATGGTGAGCTGTACATGTATGAATTTCAGTGGGTCATAAGCTTTAACTAGACTGGATATGAGATTGGTCTTAATATGGACTAACACTCCTCCAGCTTTATTTCCCTCTTGTGCAATAGCTGGTTTAAGGTGTGCAAGGCATCATAACCCTGAATTCCTGAGGTGTTCTCAGTGACTTTAAAACATGTCTTTGTTACTACACAGATGTCTACACTCTCCAGGGAAAGGAAGGCTTGCAGGAAGAGGAGTTTCTTGCTATGAATTTTAGCACTGATCAGCGCCACCTTCAGATATTCCTTCATAGGTTCAGCTAAGTCAGTAGGTTTATCATTTTGGCATTGCCTAAAAAAGACACTATGGGGGTAGAAAAGGTCTTTGCCAATATCTGAAAGCCTACAGGAGATAACTGCAGATGAGCCCTGTAGAGCAAAGAGTGTATTGTAACTTTAAGAAGCATTTCCAAGTGTAGGCATGTGCATATAAATAGTGAGCACGTGCAAGCAGCAGTGCCATTTTGAGAGAACAGCCAGAGTGTTAACATGTATGAGTGTGGTAGTCAGTCTGTTTATAAGTTTATTTAACTTTAAGTTACTAAGCCTCAGTCTTGACGTGTTTGTGTGTAATAAAGCTGCTTGAACTGAACCCACCACTGTTCATTGTTTTATCCTGACCAAAGGAGTGACATGGTGTCAGAAATGGGATTAAGAGTGCAACTTCTTCAAGTCATGAGGTGCAGAGTTGATGGTGAAGGTTTATTGAGCAGATTGGGTAATAAAAGTGTTCAAACTATTAAAAAGTGCCAGAAGTGAACTTCGGGCAACCAAAACCTGCATAAATAATTTATTTTGCAAAGAAAACAATGCAAAGCATTTGTAAGGCACAAAATGCATTATTAATCAAATGAGTAGCATAAAACATATTATTAATCAAACAAATGGCATAAAACATATTATTAATGAAACAAAAAGAAAAGGTCGCAGCCGAGACTGCAGGCCACTATTTATTGAAGCACTTTTCATTTGCAACTAAAGTGCAAACTTCTTCAGAATAAAAAACGATGAACAAAATGTCTGTTTTAAAAGTTTTAACACTGTGTCACATGGTGGCAATAAACCAATCCAACGTAACCATCTCTTCAACAAACAGCACCAAAACCTAAAACTTAAAACACCTACATTACTAAATTACATTTTAGATAAATAGGGAAAAATCAGTACAAATTTCATTAAAGTCTCAATTAAAAATGTATATATAAAAAGAATTCACTTTTACTTTAAAAGGCTATGTACAGAAGAATAAGTAAACAACAACTAATAATAGCAAACACAAAAATCGCCTTAACAGCAACTGCCCACATTATTAATTAAACAAATTGTTCAAAACCATGATATTTGATAAAACTATCAGAAATATGTATATGGGGTTCAGAATTACCTCTGGTTTGTATAACAAGCATATTTAAAGTAAAACGAGCACAAGAAAAGTATAATGAGCAGGATAAGAGGTCAAATGGGTGTACTGAGTACAATAAAAGGTCAAAATAAGCTTAAAAAACAAGATGACTGCATGTTTTTTAGTAAATGTCCATGTTTTGGGCATAGATTACTATTTTGCATTGACCAAAGCCATTCAAACATAACTAGAGTTGTTCAAATTATCTCAGAGTGTACAAAGTGTTTGCAGAGTGTGTGCTTTATTACAGTGCAATTATTTCAAAGAGTTTGCTGTGTGCAAAATTCAGTTATTTTACAAAGTGCTATCAAGGTACAGCCAGTTTGAAAAGTTTATTGTGCTGCGTACATTTATTCGTAGAGTGCTGTCATTTCAAAGTGTTTCTTACACTATACAGAGTTATTTTCAAATTACAGCCATTTTGAAAGTTCTTGTGCTGTGTACAGTTCATTTGCAAAGTGCATTCATTTCAAAGTGTTTCTTACTCTGGTTTTCTTCTGCTGTGTACAGTTCATTCAAAATGTATAGTCATTTTAAAGTATGTCTTACACTGATAAAGGGTGGTTTCACAAATTACAAAGATTTTAAAATGTTCTTGTGCTACGGAGACTTATATGGCAAAGTGCAGTTATTTTAAAGAGTCTGTTGTGCTATTGGCCATAATTACAAGTTCTGGCATAAAGTTCTGGAATATACATGTGCGTATTATGTTCATACATAATTTCAAGCACCTTCACTACTGTGTGTTGATATGGCAGAGGCATTTCGTAGACCCAGTCCATTTGTGCTTGATCATAATATTGCAGAGGATTGGAGAGTATTTCAGCAGGAATATGACATTTTCATGCAAGCAGCTTTTTCTGACAAAGATGTACATACAAGAGCATTTAATTTGCTTAACTTACTGTGTCAAAAGCCATTGAAAGACAGCATTCATTTGTGCATGCACCAGCGGTATATGCAGGAGAAGGGGAAAATCGCCATATTGCTGTACAGGCTGAATCAAGAGAGGTCCCTGAGTGCTTGAAACATAAATTTAGAGAAATGTACAACCCCCAGACAAATGTTACATTAGAGAGACACCTATTTTACACAACAGATCAAAAGCCAGGAGAAACCTTTGCAGTATATATCACCAACTTGAGAAATAAAGCTAAAATGTGCAAATTTGGTGATTTCAAAGATGACATGTTAAAGGGCAGGCTTGTGTGTGGTGTTAATAATGCTGCAGTGAGAAAGATTTTGCTTTGTGACAGTGCTTTAATGTTGAGCAAAGCTACAGAGGTTTGGCAAATCCATGAGCTCACAGAAAGGCACACAAGTATGCTTGCAAGTGATAAGAGCATGGTTTCAACAGCCTCTAAAGCAAGAGCAGACAGCATGCAGCACATGGTTAGCAGAAGCAGGCCTAAGCACATGGCAGCTGCAGCCTCTGCAGATTTTCCAGGGAGGACCTGTAACTTTCTAGCAAGTTCCAAGACTAGCTTAGCAAAACAGACATGCTCAGTAAAGTATAAGGCTGAGTCAGGAAAACCCAAGTCAAGTCTTATTGTTAACCATTGTAATTGTGGTGCCAATCAGGAGTCTAAAAGAGAGAAGTGTTTAGTATTTGGTCAACAATGCCACACGTGTAAAAAATGGAACCACTTTCAAAAGTTTTGTAAATCAAGCAAGCCTCATTTAATTGTTAAGAAAGGTCACTCAAAAAAGCAAGCTGATCACGTAGAAAGCTACAACCCTGCTTTCTATGCAGATGGTGTATCAATGGTCAGTAAAAAGGTTAATGCAGTAGATTTGTTGGCAAAGAATGACATGTTTTGTACTGCCCTGATCAATGTTAAACCCATCCATGAAGCTCAAAGTAGACACTGGTTCAAAGTGTAATGTAATGTCAGCAAAAACATTTGCTAGAGTAATAGCTGGTGAACAACTTAATTTCACTAACTGTGCGAAGCTTGTTGCTTATGGAAGTGAACAGATTCAGACTGAAGGTCACTAGTGCTTATATCCTATTCAGCTGGGAACAGTTACAGCTTGAAATTTTATGTCGTCAGGAGACCTGTGCAGTCATTATTAGGTCTCAGAAACAACTGCTTTCTTTTACTAAAAAAGTCCATCATGTAAGCACATATCCTAGTTCCAGCTTCACTGATGCTGTTTTCTCAGAGTCTGATGATGTTTTCGACAGCAAGCTAGGCAAACTGCCAGTTGTGTAGTCCATGAAAGTAGACCCAGAGGTCAGCCCAATGGTCAGATCAGTGAGGATAGTTCCAATAGCTATGCAGGACAAAGTCAAGGTCCAGTTAGATAAGATGGTGCAGCAAGGTGTGATTTGTCCAGTCACAGAACCAACTGAGTGGGTGTCTTCCATGGTAGTTGCTCATAAGAAAAGCTCAGATAAAATTAGAATATGCATTGACCTAAGAGACCTCATCATCCTATGCATACAGTTGAGGAGGTTGCTGTCCATGTGCCAAGTGCCACTGTTTGTTCTGTCTTGGATGCAAAGAGTTCATTTTGGCAAGTAATGCTTGATCACAAATCTTCACTACTGACTACATTCAGTACTTCATTTGGTAGGTACAGATTTCTCAGAATGCCTTTTGGAATAAATTCTGCCAGTGAAGTCTTTTAGGGTGCAATGGAGCAAATTTTTTCAGGTTATCCATGTGCTATAATAGTGGATGATTTACTGGTTGGAGGCAATGGAGAAGCAGAGCATGACAGAAACCTCAGGAAAGTTCTGGACAGAGCGCGTGAAGTGAACTTGAAGCTCAGTCCTCTGAAATGTAAATTCAGGCTACCTGAAGTTACTTATGTAGGTCATTTATTTACCAGTACAAGCTTACAACCAGACCCTTCCAAGCAAGCAGCCATTCTTGAGATGCCAGCTCCAGACAATGTCTAAGCCCTACAGTGTTTCCTTGGTATGGTTAACTATTTGGGCACATTTATCCCTGACTTTAGTGAGTTATCAGCACCTTTAAGAGAACTGACACACAAAAATGCTGCCTGGTCATCGGTGAAACAACACCAGAGAGCATTTGATAACCTCAAACAGGAAATCGCCAACCTGCCTACATTGAGATACTATGATGTCCATAAACCAGTATTTCTTTCCAGTGATGCTTCAAAGTCAGTCTTGGTACAGTTATTCTTCAAGACGGTAGATCAGTTGCCTATGCCTCTAGAACTCTTACCCAAACTGAAATGCAGTATACTCAAACTGAGAAGGAACTTTTGGCAGTTGTGTTCGCATGTTCGAAGTTCCATGATTATATTTATGGCTGGCTATCCAAATTGAAACTGATCATCAACCTCTAGTCACTATTTTAAAGAAACTTGTGCATACAGCTCCAGGAAGACTACAAAGAATGATGCTCAGATTACAAAAATACAACTTCAGAATTAACTATAAAAAGCAAGCTTCTTTATCTGTCTGATACCTTATCCAGATCATCCAGAAATATCACAGATCAGTTTGATGCAGAGAATTTTGACTTTGATGTCATGAAAGTGCATAATTTTCCTACCACAAGACTTGATGAACTGAGAGATCATGCAAAGACTGGTCCAGTTTTGCAGAAGCTCAACCACTTCATCAGTGTTGGATGGCCATCAAAGCAATCTTGTGTACCGCCAGAAGTACAACCTTATTTTCCATACAGGGATGAGATGCTGATGGAAGATGATATTATTTTGAAAGGTCCTAAAGTTATTGTTCCTGCTTCCTTATAACATGAATACATTCAGATTTTGCATAGTGGCCACCTAAGTTCCAAAGCTTCCAAAAGAAGAGTGAGACGACTAGTATTTTGGCCTTCTCTGTCAAAAGACATTGATAAAATGCATTTATCTTGTTCACTATGCAGTAGTACCAAACCACATTTGCAAAAAGAACCACTTTAGCTAAGCCAGATCCTTGAGCTACCTTGGTCAACAGTAGTCCCTGATATATTTGAGTGGAACAGTCAGCATTACTTTGTGTTTTTAGTCTCTTATTCAGATCGATTTGCTACCTAACCTAACATCCAGTACTGTTATTACTAAGTTGAAATGTCATTTCACAGTCCATGGTAGGCCACACAAAGTTATTTCTGACGACAATACCCAGTTTACCAGTCAATTATTTTAGAAATTTGCAAAAGGGTGGGACTTTATTCATATTACTAGCAGTCCAGAATACCCCTAGTCACATGGCCTGGATAAACGTGCACCACAAAGTGCAAAGCAATTACTACAGAGGTCAAAGTATGACAATACCGATACCTTCTTTTTTTTTTTTTTCAAAACAAGTTTATTGTTTTAACATATAAGAGAAATATCATAACAATTTTATACAAATAATTAAAAATAGGTATTATTATAATATTCAACAAAACAACTAAAGTATTTACAAAGACATCCACTACAATCAGATCAATTAATTAAACTAAAATACTGTGCTATTGAAATTAGAATTTTTTTAACAAATTTTGTAAATTATCCCATACAATAAAATGTGATGTTTTTCTAGTTGTTCTCATTCTAATTGTGCTTATTTCCATATGACACATTATATTCATAACATTTTTAAATTCATTGAACGAAGGAGGTGTATCTGAAATCCAATTTCTAGTTATTATTTTCCTAGCCACTGCTAGGATAGACCATAACAAGGGAAGCTTAATCTTTTAACACATTGAGGTACAGGTGTGTTGAATAATATAAGAGACTTAGAAATAATGAAATTATCTGTAAAAAGAGCCTGCAAAATTCATTAATTGACTTCCAGTATTCTTTCAACTTCATACAGTCATAAAACATATGAGCCCAGTCAGCATTAATTTCTACATTACATCTCTTACATAGATTATCTTTATTATTAATTTTATTCATCATCAAAGGTGTATAAAAGATCTATGTAAAAATTTCCATGTATAAAGTCTCCAGACAATGGAAGATGTAGTTCTATAAGCAGATTCCAATATATATTGTTTATCTTGTTGAGTTGGTGGGTCCCCATTAATAGAGGTGAAATAATTCCAGTATGAATCTACATTGTAAAAAGTTTCTTGTCTGATAATTTTATGTATATATGAAAGTTTACCTTTATCAGAAACTTTATGCTGTAAATTTATTATCAAGTAATCAATCAGTTTTGGAATAGATTCTTTAACTGTTATAGACATTAGATCTATTCTATCAATGAGATGTTGTCTAAAGATCTGAAACTCTAACCAGAAAGTTTCTCTTAGATCAAATTCTTGTTTTAAGAAATCTAGATTTTTAACTTTATTATCAGATATCAGCTGATACCAGTACTTTAGATTATTATCTATAGCTAAATGAGCTCCTTCAGAAGTAGATGACATAAGCATACCCTGAGTATAAATTATAGGGAATACAATAAAATTCCATTCCCTATACTTAGGGTGCATGAATATAAAGTTACGATAACTAATAATAATATTTAATGGGTAACAGACCATATGTTTAGGTGTAATAGGTGAAGTACAAAATTCCTTTAGCAACCACAACATGGAGTTATTTATAATCATATTTTTATGTGTTAAGGAGATTTTCATGAAGTGCATACTAATTAGCTCCCAATAATCTTTCCATTTTGACATATGACCGATCTATTAATAAAGTAATAACTTTTATAATAGAAGAGATAATATATAAATTAAAGTCTGGAAAAGAAATACCCCTTGAGACCAGCTATTAGTATGTTTCTTTAATGCAATCCTAGGTCTATTAGGTGCCCATAAGAAATTTAACATTAGTGTATTCAGTTTCTTGATAGTTATTTTTGTAGGTGAAAGTATTATTGATTGTATTAAGTATAAAATCTTGGGAATATTATCATTTTAATAATTGTAAGTCTCTCCTCCATAGTAAAAACATATTATTCCAGGTATTAAAAAGATTTTGTATATTAAGAAAACAGGTATTATAGTTATTATATATAATAGATTTAATATCTTTAGATAGTATTATACCTAAATAAGTTATCTGACCTGAGTTGGGTACATATTTAGTAAAATCACTAATGAGAGTATTTTTTCGTTTATATATAGGTAGTATTTTAGTTTTTTCTTCATTGAATATTAAACCAGAAATACTTTTAAAATTCATCATTTTATCAAATAAAGACTGCATAGAAGAATTAGATCCTGCTGATGTAATTAGAACATCATCTGCAAAAGTTGAATTTTGATGTTGTATTTTCTTCTATTTCAAAACCCTCTATGTCAGTACTGTTTCTAATCAAATTAGCCCAAGGCTCCATTACTAAAGTGAATAATAGTGGAGAAAGTGGACATCCTTGCTTTGTACCTTTAAGAATGGGTATTTTTGTGAAACATATGTTCCTACCTTAATATAAGCCAGCGTTCCTTTGTATAAAT
>NC_056726.1:1497531780-1497589280 GCF_019279795.1 Protopterus annectens
ATTTCTTTGCACATAGAGAATAACTTTGATTAAATATTTTCCAAAATATTTGTGGCTTTCTGGAAATGCAGGAACTATATTCAAAAGATTAATAATGAACTAAAATGATGAGAGAGAAAAAACATATAACAAATCATTTGTTTTTTAGTCTCTTCTTCTTCTCTGAAGTCTTCCAGGAAGCTTCAGTTGCCAATCTCTTTAATGAAGAACTAGCCCATTCCATTTCTTCTATTTTATCCAAAATCCTTTTTTCTTTGACAAACAGTAAAGCAGAGTCTAAATCATCGAAGACCTTAGGACCATCAGGAAGGAAGATTTTAAGCTTGGCAGGAAACAGAATGTATGTTTGAAACTGTGCTTTTTTAAGCTCCCTTATTAGTGGCAGAAAAACTTTTCTTTTAGCAATTACCATGGAAGAATAGTCATTGTCAAAACGCACAGTTGTCTCATTAAACTTAACAGGAGCTTTAGCCCAAGCAGATTTAAGAACCATCTCTTTATCAAAATATGATAGAAATCTAACTATAACTGATCTAGGATAGTTTTTGTTAGAGTTGGTATTAGCTATAGATCTATGTGCTCTTTCGATACCAAAAGAGAATGCTTCTGGTAAATCTAAAGTTTTAGGGAGCCATGTTGTTAAAAAAGAAGTAATATTGTTACCTTCAATATTTTCTGGCAGTCCAAAAATCCTAATGTTATTGCGCCTAGATCTATTTTCCAGGTCATCCAGCTTTGTTTGTAAATGTGTATTTTGTTTCAGCAGAAACTCAATGTTGATTTCCTCTTCTTGTATTTTATTTTCCATGTCATTCACAGCTTCTTCTATGCCTGTCATCTGGATCTTCTGTTGTTGCAGGTCCATATGTAACAAGTCTATTTGTTTTGTAGTTTTTCTATGAAAGTGTCTATTTTAGTATCCATTTTATCCATCTTAGCAGTAAGTTGCTGGACTATAATTATCAGAGACTGAAGTTCTTTCTTGATGCTGGAGTCTTGAGAATTTGTCTTACTGGAACTCATTTCAGACTGATAAACTGACAGGAAAATTTCCAAAGTAATTTCTGACAGGAATATTATTAAGATTTCCTTTCTTTTTTAGATATAGTTCAAGAACTATATAAAACAAACATATTTAGAAAGAAAATTACTTCAAGAATTAATTTTTTAAGTAATTAATTCCTGTCAATGTAATGAAATTGGTGGAGCTGAAGAAATCTGCTGCTATCCTGTGTTCATCCTTGGCCACGCCCTCAATACCGATACCTTCTTGAATTTACTTAATCTCAGAAATATACCCCATGACAACCTAATGACTCGCCTGCTCAGAGACTTCTATCTAGGCAGACCAGAACAACCTTGCCTATCAGTTTTAGTTTGTTGGTGCGTAATGCTAAAAACACCAGAACAATCAAACCCCAACTCTTTAGGAAGTGTTCCTTTCAGAAGTCTAGCCATGATAAAACAAGCAGATTTCTTCATCCATTGAAAGAAGGAGAGACAGTGAATATTCAAACGGCGAAAGGCTTTGATCAAATTAGTCAAGTGAGAGGTATATGTGCCAAGCCGAGATCCTACTTAGTGGAATCAGGGTGTAGAATACAGGAGAAACCACAGGTATCTTCTTCAGTTGTCTGAATCTATATCGCAGCATCATACCTGTGATACAGACTCTAAATCTCAGAGCAACCCGGATAATGTTCCCATTCCTGATGATGTCCCAGACGTCCCTAAAGCTGAACATTCCTTAAAGACAGTTCCTGTTGCTAAATCCAATTTTGATTTTTATGTTAAACAATTAAGTCGGATTTCTGTACTTAGTGTAAAATACACAGCAACCTGGACATGATTGTTTTATATGTGTTTAATTCTGTATGATTGCCAGTCATAGAATAAGATCTGTATAACTGCATGTCAAAGGATCATTTCTGTGTTACTGCATGTCAATGAATATTGTCATTTAGTGTATGATCTATTTCTCAAAGATAGAAGATGTAAAACAGAGTGTGTGTTGTAACTTTAAGAAGCATTTCCAGATGTGCATATAAATAGCAAGCATGTGCAGGCAGCGGTGCCATTTTGAGAAAACAACCAGGGTGTTAACATGTATGAGTGTGGTAATCAGTCTGTTCATAAGTTTATTTAAATTTAAGTTACTAAGCCTCAATCTTGATCTGTTTGTGTGCAATAAACCTGCTTGAACTGAAGCCACAACTGTCCATCAGTTTTATCCTGACCAGACGAGCGGCAATCCCTGGCAAAGCAGTGTGGTCTGTCAACAATGTTCTCCCAGGGTGTCACATATTGTACCCCTCTGGACTGAAGCTAAAACAATTTTTAAAATCAATCATCTTCTGCTGGTAACATGGCATCATCCTAGAATAGTGTGCTGCATAGAGATAGGCTCATACCTGGTGGTAACATGGCATCATCCTTGAAGAAGGTAATGTGCTGCATAGTGATAGGCTCATACCTGGTGGTAACATGGCATCATCCTTGAAGAAGGTAGTGTGTTGCATAGTGATAGGTTCATACCTGGTGGTAACATGGCATCATCCTTGAAGAAGGTAGTGTGCTGCATAGTGATAGGCTCATACCTGGTGGTAACATAGCATCATCCTTGAAGAAGGTAGTGTGCTGCATAGTGATAGGCTCATACCTGGTGGTAACATGGCATCATCCTTGAAGAAGGTAGTGTGCTGCATAGTGATAGGCTCATATCTGGTGGTAACATGGCATCATCCTTGAAGAAGGTAGTGTGCTGCATAGTGATAGGCTCATACCTGGTGGTAACATGGCATCATCCTTGAAGAAGGTAGTGTGCTGCATAGTGATAGGCTCATACCTGGTGGTAACATGGCATCATCCTTGAAGAAGGTAGTGTGCTGCATAGTGATAGGCTCATACCTGGTGGTAACATGGCATCATCCTTGAAGAAGGTAGTGTGCTGCATAGTGATAGGCTCATTCCTGCCTGAGACATATAATTAGTGAGCTCAATCATGCCTCACTTCATACAGTCAGGGGAGGTACATCTGAGGTCATTAACACCCACATGTACTATAGTAGGGTCATGCTGGTACCTGTGATTCAATGACCAGAGTACCTGTGTGAATTGACGGATCATAGCCCTAGGAAGGCAGCTAACCATGACTCTGTCCTTACTCGGTCTGGTGAGGGAGACTTCGGTGTGCTTCACTAGAATCACCAATGACCAGGAAATTTGGTTGTGTGCTGCTTTGCCTTAAGGACTTACTATGTGTAGCTGTTGGTGGAGTTTTAATGGAGTACTTACATGAGGGACAAGGACCTTTTCTTTGATTGTACTGTGTCTAAGTGTTTTAGGAAGGTTACCTGTAAGTACCTCAGCATTAGTATTTTTATGTGTAGGGTCTTTACCATGTGCACTAGGCATGGTGCAAGTGCTACTGGCAGCCTCTATGGGAATCATTTTGTTTGTATGACAGAGTTTTGCCTCCATCATTCGAATGTATTTATACCTCTCACATACACTATCTGTTTATTAAGAATTAGTGGGTTGTCACTATACATGACACAATTGGTACAATGCCTCAGAATACCCATCTAAAACAGACTAGCCACAGAGAGAGTCAGGAAGTGCATATCCATGGTCACTGATCTACCAGGGAGGAGTGAGGAAAACTTAAATATTGAACAAGTCATTAAGACAAGCAACTCAATCATTATGCCAAACCCACCCTAGCCTTACAACTTTCTAAGAAAGTCAATTTCAGAATAAAAAATACTCGCATTGTGAGGTGCATGCATACACATTTCTATTTGCACTGCTAATTATTGTTGCTATGACAACTTGAGTTAGGGGCAGCACTACACAGCTTGCAGACAAGGATTGCTGGAATACTGCTGTTAACTAAATGGGCATGTAAAGGATGCATTCATAATTTAGTTATAAATTTTAGCCAGAGCTTAACTTTTTTGCATTACTGTCTTTTGCAGAGTATAATCACCCGGGTCTATATCACGTTGTTGAACTCTTAAAAGTTCAAACATCATATGGTCGACATCATATGATTGAACTTTTAAAAGTTTGAACATTTCAACGGAGATCTCCATGCAGTGTGAAATGGGAAGATTTCCCTTTTCTGCAATGTAGTGCAATCTCAGCGTTGGTATGTTTAAAATGTGGGGGGTGGGAGTGCAGGGGGGCTTTCCCCCCTGCTTAAACCATTCAGGTAGGTTTTTTCTTTGGTTTATTTTTTTTATTATATTTTCGAACTTTTAAAAGTTCGATCATATGGTGTCGACCATATGACGTTCGAACTTTTAAAAGTTTGATTATGTAATGTAGACGCTAATCATCCAAACTATAAGATGCATGTAAACCAAATTTCATCCTTACAAGTTTAATGTGTTTCTTGAAAAACAAGACATTTTTGAAAAGCCTAAGCTATTGCAGCATAATTCATTTTTGAAAATGTGTTGTGAAGTGTATGTTCCAGGGTTTGTTGTAAGCTGTACAATCTACAGCTAATGGAAGAATTAAGGATTACTTATTAAATCAAAGATCAATGGGCGTCCTTGTGTTTCTATTAATCCATGTCTGCAAACTGATACTTTAATCAACTGTTGGAATATTGCCTGGTTAATGTTTGCCAAATATATACCCCTGTGAATGTAAGAAGACTGCAATTGTATTGCAACTTAGCCACTTAATGAGAGTGCAGTATTTCTCAGTGTACACTCAGTGTACATCTGACTTATTTAAACTGCTCTATGTATGTAAAATTGGTTCCTTATGTAATGTATAAGTATGATGTTTTGCTAATATGGTGCCGTTAACTAAAAAATCAGAACAAAATGTATGTTATTTATCTGTATGCAGCTGTCTCTGTTAGAGTGTCTACACAGTGTAAGGAGTAAAAGTATCATTTACAGAGTCTGGTGGAAAACAGCCATCCTGGTATGCCTGTTTAGTATGACTGAAAGATAAAATGTTTATAGTTATTTTTAGGAGGTATAGCGGTCTTCTTTTCAGTGTATCTTAGTAAGGTGCATCTATGATGGACCACCATTGACTTAAATGAGTGGGACGTTATGAAATCTGTCTATTTGTATGTTGTATATGTGTTTGATTGATAATTATTGACAACAGTGTGCAGCTGTCTTTAACTTATCATAAGGTGGAGAGCCTTTTGACTCCATCTGTATATGTAAGTATTAATTACAAGTATATGCTCAACTGTAAAGAAGTTATGTTTTATTTATTTTATTTATCTAACATTTGTTTACTGGAAAAGTCGACCTTGGAACAAGCCAATTTTGTGGGGAGGTGTGTGAAGAAACACTCCAGACACATGCCTTTGTAACATGGGAATAAACTGGAGCACTTGGAGGAAACCCACACAAATGTAGGAAGGAGATGCAGACTCCACAGAAAAAGCAGCTCAGCTGAGAATCAAGCTGGAGAACCTCTTGCTGTGAAGCTGGATCACCTCTTGACAAAATCCACTTAAAATGTCAGACTGCTGAACCACCAAACAGCAATACACTGACCATGAAAAGGTTGAAACTCAAAAACCCATTAAAACTTGTCACACATTCTACACAGGGGACAAGCTCCACTGAAACCACTACACCCCTCTGCTAATTGTATGTACAGATTGCACCACAATGGGGAAAGAGCAGAAAACAATCCCCGCTCTACAAGGATCTCATCAGCTTTTGTGGACAATCTTTTGCTGTTCTGTGTTTCAGCCGTTCAGCATTTTAAATGTATCCCCTGTTGACAAGAGTGCAGTTTATGGTCTCATCAAGGGTGCAAACAGTCTGTAATGTTTTAATGCTTTTTTTCTTTGTTAATGTATTCATAACATAGAGGCAAATCTTCTAATCTACTTTCTGGTAGTCAACTATGTTGTTTAAAGGTCTGCACCAGCCGATTTTGCTAGCACGACCCAGGGATGTCTGGTAGCACAAGCTATAGAGGTGCATGACATCGGCTAGGTTATGTTACATCGTGATATAGTGAGGACCAGATGGAGGGGGCTGGCGTAGCACAAGCTATAGAGGTGCATGACATCGGCTAGGTTATGTTACATTGTGATATAGTGAGGACCAGATGGAGAGGGCTGGCGTAGCACAAGCTATAGAGGTGCATGACATCGGCTAGGTTATGTTACATTGTGATATAGTGAGGACCAGATGGAGGGGGCTGGCGTAGCACAAGCTATAGAGGTGCATGACATCGGCTAGGTTATGTTACATTGTGATATAGTGAGGACCAGATGGAGGGGGCTGGCGTAGCACAAGCTATAGAGGTGCATGACATCGGCTAGGTTATGTTACATTGTGATATAGTGAGGACCAGATGGAGAGGGCTGGCTTCTAAGAAGTGTAGCAGTTCAGGTTTATGAAACAGAGTTGTGAGCAAAGCTAAGGTGAAGGGCTTCCTATTGAAATATTCTACTTGTAGTGCCAGATGGCAGACCAGAGAAAACGATCATAAATCCAGGAGGAGATGGAACCTCGAGCATTGCTGTTCTCCTTTAAACGTTGAAATCACCACACCTAAGAGAAAAGGGAATATTCCAGGAACTGGGCTTGGCAGGGTGGCTTAATGGCTAAGGTGTTTGTCTTACAAACACAAGGTGCAGGGTTTGAGTCTCCCAAGGAATAATTGGCTAGGCTTAAAATGGCTTGCAAGGGCAGTTAGCTTAGTACTAAACTATAAACCAATGAACCTATGGTCATCTTAGACTTAGTATATATAAATCCACTCCTTCGGCCATTCAATTTCTGTGTCTCAGAACGTGCTTTAGCAGGTCTCAACATTTCAAATAATTACTATTGTGAAGATTACAGCTTCATATAGGCTGCAGGCTGAACTCGCCTCAACTGTTGAGGAAGTGCAGTTTAATGATATAGACCCCGGGAGGGTGAAAAAATCTGGAGAGAGTCAGCCCGAGAAGGGAGATAAACCTAATACTGGACTAGGTTTTTTTTGGGGGGGAGGTACAGCAAAGGTTACTAACAGTGGTTACATAGCCTTTAGCAAGAGGAGGATATCTGATGCAAAAGAAAAGGCCAACACGGAAGGACTGCAAACTGGGCGCCATAATCAGCTCTCCAGCCGACACAAGCATCCTCCAAAAGGGCCTCATAGAAACAGACAACTGGTGCCAGAGCCATGGCCTCAAGCTAAATGCCAAAAAGTGTATAGTCATCCCCTTTGGCAAAAACAGTGCCACAAATTACCACATAGGTGGTAATCCATTAAGTACAGAAGTCATTAGGGACCTGGGGACCCAAGTTGATAGCAATCTCTCATTTGACAACCATGTGGCCAAAGTAGTTAGAAAAACATTTTATATAGCCCACCTAATCATGAAGGGATTCACATATAGATCAGGGGAGGTCATCGTACCTCTTTACTCATCCCTCATCAGGCCCATAATTGAGTACAATGCCCCTTTTGGGATGTACCTTACCAGACACCTGCAGCAACTGGAAAGACCCCAAAAGTACCTCACCAAGAGGATCAAAGGGCTCAAACACATGCCATATGCTGCCCAGTTAAAGAAACACCAGCTCTACTCAGTGGCATACCGCCTGCTCAGAGGCGATCTGTGCCTGACGTATAAAGCCATGTCCAACCCGGAATTAATGGACATGCTGCACCTCAGAAAATCCAAATCCCATCGAAGCTGGCTCGAGAGACTTGAACCTCAGCACTGAAATAAATAGGACATGCTGGAGGGACAGATTCATAACCCAGAGGCTCCCTTCACTCTGGAATAAAATCCCAGTCCAGGTTAGGCAGAGTCCCACATTGACTCTCTCAAGAGGAATCTTGATGAGTGGATGGGAGATCGTAGGTTTACCCCGGCTATCACTTCTGTGTCACTGTTAGACAGAGGCACAGTATACTAACCTCAAAAAAAGGCATAGCAAAATTAATTTAAAATGGGTGGCGAAAGCCAAACACACTCTGGCTAGGCTTATAAATGCCCTAGGGCAGATAGCCTAGTATGAACCTATGAACCTATGAACCTATGATAATTAGGAGAATTCATGGAGAAAAAGGAAATGTAACTTTGCTTCAAGAAACAAAAGTTAAGGGGTCCCATGGCACAGGGGGATAAAGCCCCAACTATATCCCTGATGACCTGTGTTTACTTAGTGACACAGGTATCGGTGGTGCTGTAGTGGGACTCTGTTGTGCACAGTGGTCAGTTCATCCATACTGGGTAAAGGACATAGCCTGAGATATCTGCAATGAGTCTAGCATCTGCAGTGTTTCTCCCAGGCCTCCGCTGAAAATAGGGTCTGCCTTAGCTGGACTTTCTCAGTCAACAAATGTTAAATAAAATAAATTAAATACATATGCATGGAAGTGTGCATGACCTCTTGTGGTCAGTGATAATGGAGCTGACAAGGTTACCACGAGGGTGTGTGAGTTGGGTACACTCCGTGGCAGCAGAATGACACTGTGCCAGCATCCTCAGTCACCAGACTGGGCCTGGATGTAGGTCAGGATGAGCCCAAGGGAGGCTAAGGCAGGTCATGTAGGCCTGGTGAATGCAGGCAGGAGCTGGAGACAGCTGCTGGTTAAACACAAAGAAGAAAAAAAAAACAACAAAGCTTAAATGAACAGAAACACAGAAGATGGGGGGTATTATATTTTATAGCTGGTGAAAGTACAGTGACAGCCATAAGTAAGCATGTTGCGATGACCCTCTTGAGAAAATGTTTCATATTAAAGGTGTGTAATATCTAGGAAGATGCACATGGGAGGTCGGCAATAGTAGGATTAGAGTGTTTTAGAAAAGAAATGGAAGACTGGAAATATTAATGGCCCTAATAAAGACTCCCTTAACTCATCAGGGAATTATGTGTGGTGTGGTACTGAACAGATACGGGATATGAGATTGAAATCATTGAATGGGATTTCAGTGCTACTGTAGGTTCTCTCTGGGATAGAAAGTATGAAAGAATGGAGATGAACCAAAAGCACAAGAAGTGCTGAAAGGATAGTGCAGGAATGAGGGATGGGTGGATATATGGAGGATTTTGCAGAAAGGACAGAAGCAAATGCCTTTGTCCAGAAGGGAAGAGAAACAGACAAGTAAATTGGATAGGTTTATGCTCAGTGCGGAAATAATCTGGGTGGGTAGGGATGTGGAAAGAGGAGATAGGAATCTGTTGGATTACATTTTAGTGAGGCTGCATGTTAAAGTGAAGGAAGGTGGAAAGGAGGAAGGATGGTGTCGGTGGAAAAGCTGTTTGTAAAATGGTGAAGAAAGGAAGCTCAAATGTAAAGAGACATTGCAGGAGGTGATGGGCCTGAATCACTACAGGAAATAGATAAAAAGCATGTTATAGGATGCTGAGTGCATCTGGAAATGATGACGTCATTGAAGGGGTAACTGGGAAGGCAGTCAAATACTGAGAATAGGGAGCTGAAATCTCAAGCAAAGAGAATACAGAAGGAGATCGATGAGAAAGAGAGACGGGATGGGGTAGTCAGAAGACTGCATGAGGGGAGAAATGGTAAATACATATATACACATATACTGGACAGAGAGACAGAGTGAGAGAGAGAGAAACCGACAGTAGGACAGTAGTAGAGAAAGATTTGTAGTAGGTACACAGGGAGACATCAGGAAGGCTTTCAACATGGACGCTACAGAAGACAAATCAGAGTCAGAGTACAGAAGAGCTGAGAGGGGAGTACAGACTTACAAGATATTTATTTACTTATTTAATATTTGTTTACTGGGAAAGTCCGACTTGGAACTAAGCCAATTTTCAGCAGAGGCCTGGAGACAAATGCTTCAGATGCATGATAAGGACAGATTCAAGGAGGTGATGAGGAGCTTGTATAATAAAATATATCATGCTTGGGAAATGTAGAAAGAAGAGGGGGAAGAGGGTGAGGTACTTCATGACACTGACTAGGGGAAATGCTAGTGGAGGACAGTAGGTTAGAACATTATGACAAAATGCAGTAAATGGGAGTGGAGAGAGTATAGAGATTTGAATATGAGGAAGACTTTATGAGAAGAAGGGACTATCTGGAGATATTTATAGATGATGATAAATGCTGGTGAGTAAGACTTCATGTGAGATGTATGCTGAGATACTGGAAGGGTTAGTACTGGATTCTTGCACTAGAGCCAGACTTGGTGCTAACAAAACGGGACCAGGAAAAAAATAAACCAGAAGGATGTTGACCTAATATCGCTTTATTAAGATGGATGCTAACATTTAGCTTCAATCTTTGCAAAGAGGATATAGGGAATTCTTCCTAGACCAATAGGGATAGAGATGGTTTGTTTAAGGGTAGGACATTAGAAGAGAGTTAACGGCAGCTGAGGAAATTTATTACTCTGGGGATGCAAGAAATCTGGGACCAGGCAGGGATTGTCTTTTTTTGACATTTGCAAGGCATTTGTCATGGTCAGTTTGGGATTTATATTTAGAATTTTACAAGAGTTAAGAATGGCCCTAGGGTTAGCAGATGGATCAAAGCAGTCCAAGATTCATCTGAGGTGATGATGTTAGTATGTGGATGTAGTGTTTGGAACACTATCAAGCAAATCCTCCACTCTGGTAATCCATCTTCTCCCAACCTCTGCCCCAACAACTCACCACACTTGAAATTGCAACCATCTTCAATTCCTATTTCATCAACACCATAAGTAAACTTATGCAGTCCTCCCCCCCACCCTTTCCCCCACCATCTACAACTCCCTACACTCCCTCACCCAATCCCCCTCCACCCAAAACTCCCCCTTAGAAAATTCCCCCTTGTCTCTTAAGCCAGTCCCTAAAAGCTGCATTAAAAACCTCCTCCTTAAGCTCAAACCCTGCTCTCCATCAGCAGACAACCTTCCATCTCTCTTCCTAAAATTTGCTGCTACATCAGTGGCTATCCCAGTCTCCATCCTAATTAAGCGTTCCATCTCCGAATCATCTGTTCCTTCACCATGGAAAAAATTCTATACAATACTCATTCATAAAAACGGCAATTCCTCAGAACTTTCAAACGTTCGACCTATTGCTATCCATTTCCCCCTCTCCAAATTACTAGAAAACTGTGTTCACACAAAATCCTGGCCCACCTCATACAAGGTAACCTGATCACCCCCCACCACAGCACTTGCACCGCTCTCATCTCCTTTAACAACACTATTTCCCTAGCCAGAGATAATAATTAACTCATGTCCTGCCCATTTCTCGATCTGTCTAAAGCCTTTGATACTGTCTCACATCCTATCTGCCTCTCTAAACTCTTTCAACTTAACCTTTCCACTGCTATTTTATCTTGGTTTAACAACTATCTTTCAGACTGGCACCAATTTGTGAAATGGCTCTCTGCTGTCTCCCACTTTCTCCCAACCAAAACAGGTGTCCCACAAGGTTCCATTCGTGGACCCCTCCTTTTTAATATCTTTATCAATGAACTCCACACATAGTGTTCCCAGTTATCCCTCATACAGTACGCTAATGACTCCACAATTATAACCATAGCTGACAACCCCACCGAACGTTTAACTCTTACACAATCATCATTCCACCTCACAGAAGCTTGGTGTACAAAAAAAAAACTACTCATAATCAACCCCAAAAAAACAAAACACCTACTCCTCCTCTCAAAACCCCGCTACCATCTTAAAACTTCTTTAAACATCTCTTCACTCAATAACATCACAATCTCTCCTGAAACCCAAACTAACTCCTCGGAGTTGTCATTGATGACCAGCTGAAATTTGACCTTCACATTCATCAATGCATTAAGAAAATCCATCAAAAGTTGGCCTCCTTTACAGAAACAAAACATTCCTCACCCCTGACTCTAGAATGCTTATCTCCTTCCCAAAATATTCTATAGCTCACAAATTTTTACTAACCTTCAGTCTACTCGTCTCCAAACTTGAATCGACCTATAACAAAGTGGCCCAATTTGTTGCTAACTTGCACTCCAAATCTCACCATTGTCTGGCACTCAGCTCACTTAACTGGCTGGAGTTTCCAAACCACCTCAAACTATCCCAACTTCTCACAATTCAATACATCATCAATAAACCCTCTGACTGTCTAAGCATCTCCTCACTTGTCTCAGTCTATACACCTCCCTGTCCTCTCAGGAGCTATGACCAACACATTCTTCAAATACATAAACCTAACAAATCTGCAGGTCAGAATCTTAACAGCTACTCTCCCGCCATCCAATGGAACAAGCTTCCCTGGACTCTAAGAAGCATACCCCAGACTTATAAACTTAATAACTCACTCAAACAATACCTAATCAACCTCGGAATATGTCCCTGTAGTCTCCCTCCCTGAATCTAGTCCTACTCTGGTTCACTCCTCATTTACCATGTCATCCTCCTCATGGTGTATACACCTATCACACTCATTTCACTTAATTCCTTATCTTCTTCCAAATACTCAATCCCTGGCTTTTTATCTTATGCTATCTTTCTCTTACCTACCTCCTGACTCCCCTCAGCTTACTTCACTTGGCATCTCTGACTTCTGCTGTACTTTCCATTAACCTAACGTCACTCATCAATTCTTGACCTCTGCAGTGCAAACTTAAAACCTCCTCCTCCTCCTGTTTTCCACCTTTCTTTCTGGCTGATTAGTACATTGTATGCTATCTTTCAGCCTTGTTACTCTGATAGAATTATCTACTAGCCCTCTTGTATATGTCACTTATATTACTATCTGCTTCAAACACTAACTGTGATTAAATCTCCCTTGCTTTCATCAATGTACATGCTTCTGCTGACAATCTCTTTGCATCACTCACTTACTGTATTCCTGATCTGCTATAGTTTTTGCTTTGGAGAATTGTAGTTCTCATTGTATTGCACTTGTACTGTAATGTTGATCTATGTTATTATCTGTACTTTGGAGCTTTTCTCCCTGGGCATCTGCTGAAAATGGGCTTTGACCCAGTCAGACTATCCTGGTCAACAAATGTCAAATAAAGAAATAAATAAAATGTTAGTAAATGGGGAACTAATGAGAATGATAAAGTAGGGGGAAATACAAGGCAAGGGTGGACTTTGTCACAGAGCCAATTTGTTTTAATAATAGCTGTAGCAGCAGCCAGAGTATCAGAATGTCTGGAAGGGGTACCGTAACAGTGGACAATGGTTAGTCTGTTTGAGGATGATTGTATTCTGGCAATGGACTGATTTAATCTAGAGTTGTAAGAGGACTGATAGATGTTTGAAGAATTTAGAATAAATTAATGGCAACTAATTCTAAGAAGACTGTGTAAGTGAAAACGGTAACAGGGCTAGGGAATATAAAGGAAGAGTTGATAGGAAGTGAAGGGGGGGTTAAGCATCTGGGAATAAACGTTTGGAGGGCTTTAGGTCATTCGCAGGTTGAATTTCTTGGTATCCATGCCTCAAACACATAATTATGTGGTTACAATTTGAAAAAGCAATCATGATCCTCCATATTTGTCTCTCCAGTTATTCAAGCATATTCTCCTTTAGAAACAACTGCTTATATTCTCCCGCCCGTCAAGAGTCATATTACAAATGTTCTGTCCCGTCACATGTCATATTACAAACATTCTGTCCCGTCACAAGTCATATTACAAACGTTTTGTCCCATCACGAGTCATATTACAAACATTCTGTCCCATCACGAGTCATATTACAAACGTTCTGTCCCAACACGAGTCATATTACAAACGTTCTGTCCCGTCACTAGTCATATTACAAACATTCTGTCCTGTCACGAGTCATATTACAAACGTTCTGTCCCGTCACTAGTCATATTACAAACGTTCTGTCCTGTCACGAGTCATATTACAAACATTCTGTCCTGTCACGAGTCATATTACAAACGTTCTGTCCCATCACGAGTCATATTACAAATGTTCTGTATGCTTTGCATGCTTTATTACTTTCTGAAACAGAATTATTTCACGCATGCAACTTTCTTAGTCAAACTTTCCTGTCAGTCTCTTTCCTGTGAGACATTCTTGTTGACTGCTTGTCAGATTCATGTGTTAAATAAATTAACTTGTAAATGTTGTATCAAACACTTGAAGAATAATCTGGAATCACTGGTCTGACAGATATCTTCCACAGTCACCTGTAGGGGCCAGGATGAGATACAGAAGCCACTTTTAGGGGACATGTCAACTAAAGGCATGTGGGACATAACTGCCTAGGTGGTACCCCTTAACCACAACAGAATAAAGAAATTGCATGCACCTTTCTTTTTACTGTTTACTACTGATCATGTGATGTAACCTTAAAACTGTGTGTTTGTGTGTGTGTGTGTGTGTGTGTGTGTGTGTGTGTGTGTGTGTGTGTGTGTGTGTGTGTGTGTGTGTGTGTGTGTCTGCATGCATATGTGTGTGTGTAGATGTTGTCTCTAAGTAAAAGATAATACAAATAACCATTGTTTATTTACCAAGAGAAAACACTGCATATTGTCATATTACAATCTCCTAGGACATCCACACACAAGATGACATTTGGAGATAAGGCTACAGAAATATATAACTATATAAAAAATATAATGCAGAGTTCTAAAAAAGTGAAGCATTTTATGAAATCCTGTACAAAGAAAAACATTTTCTTAGAATTCTGCCAAAACACTGCCAGCTTACCTGTAATCAGTCATAATCAGTCTCTATTTTTATGTTTTCCGCAGTACTACTTAACTAGACAAGGTGACAGATAATAAGAATTGCATGGTCTCTTTGGCACGCTGTAAAAAAGGAACTACATGAGCCCACGAATGAATGACTGGCTAAAAGCATAAACGTGCACACCACAAATAATCGACTACACATCGGATGACATTTAACATTTCAAAAGCAATAAATGAGATATAAAGAAGTCTAAAACTTCACTCCATTATTATATGAACGAGACAATTAGTAGGGCCGTCTGAATGGTCTTTGCTGCATTTTGAAGCAAGTCTATTCTGTTTAAAATTATATGGTTATAATATTCAGGTGCTTTAAGAAACAAGGAAATCTCAGTTTTATTTTTAAAAGTAATGTGAAGTACATTTTTTTAGCCAAGGTTAAAGATTTTTCCCCAGATAGCTCAATACCGAGAGAAAAGACCTGTACATGTCTCTGTTCTTTAACAAAAAGGATGGAGGTTTACAGGATATAAACAGCTTGTGCTCTCAAAAACTGCAGTTAACATTCGTTTCCTAAAAGAAACTGCTGTGACTTTATCTTTTGAGACATTTTGTGTGCTTTGTTATATATTTCTATATACACTGTACTGAAACTCCAATGCACAACTTAAAAATATATCAGTGTGTTTAGAAGTACTCTGGATGTCCAGAAACTGCATCCTCTGTGACGGAATGTAGTTTAACATTGGGAGCAGAATACACATTAGCAACCATTTCAAAGGGAAAGGCATGGTTATCAAGATATAATAAATTATTCTGGAAGGACTATATAGCTTAAATTAATAATTCTTACTACAGTTAATTGCTTTGCCCCAGAAGTTCTCTTATAATCATCCAAAAAAACAGAAAAGGTATGCTAGATAAAGCTCGGAACCAAACACTAAATAAAAGTCAAAGTAAGAATGAGGTTTTAAGCACCATGTAGAAATAAACAAAAAGGTAAAAGTGCACAATAAAAATTCACAATAAATGCATTTTCACAGTACAGTTGATTCAGGTTTCACATGTGGTAAATTTTTCTTGTGCACTTTCCATTAAAATCTTTTTGTTTACTTGAACATGATGCCTTAGAACTTTGTTCTTACTTTGAGTTCTCTTATAATGATGGGTTGGTTTAACAGCAGTAGGGCATTAAGTGTCAAAACGTGCCATAACCAGTGGGGAAGATTGCTTCATGGAGTTTGATTATAAAGGAATGGTGCACTATGTCAGTTGCAAACTATCATAGTCAAAAGAAAGGGAGAAACAATGCTAAATTTATTGTATTTATCATATACCCAGGGTAATACATCTTCAAATCAACTAAACTTTCATTAGGGTCCTGCCAGCAGTATTTTTACATTACACATTTCCAAAATGACACACTTCCTGAAGTGATATAAACAAGCTGAACTCCTCTGAATTTCCAGTTACCAGCCATTTGCAGTAAACAAAAGGCCATAATGACTCTGTTCTTAGAAAAGAGAAACTGTGTTGCTAAGGAAAGCATTATATCTATTACTGTAATGATGGTGTCATCTGGGAGGTGATGGATGGCTACAGGTATATCTTGCAAAAATTCAGACATATGGCTTTGGACAAAGTTTTGATGATCTTAGGACTGATTCTGAATATTAATGTGGGCAAAATGTCAAAACAAAAATTATTTCCCAAATGGTTCCTTAGAGCTAGATATATAGAAACAACCTTGACTGTGTTTAATGTATCAGCTTTTGAAAGTCTAGCAACAGGAGCTATAACTTAAACTCAGTGACTGCTGTTATTGATTTGATGAAAGACGAAAGCAGTGACTACAGAGCTCAAAAACCTTAAAGTGTTAGAGCACTCAGTATGCAGACCACAGAGAGGATGGAGGAGATGAATCATTGCATGGCTGAACGGTTTGCAGGTTCTAATGCCAGCAACTTGTAATAGTTGACTAGAGATAAGACAATGCGGTGAGCAGCACTGCAGTTTCACAAATATAGGTTGCAACTTTTTTTTTTTCATAGGTAAGCTTATACTTTTGAAGTTCTCCCTATGTTAAACATAGCTATTTGTGTTCACAGGCTAACAAGAATGTGTTGAAAGGATGTGCTGAAGCCAAATAAATAATAAGTCTGGTGCATGAATCAGAAAAGAAAAAAAGTTTGAAATTCTACATGCATCTAAGGATATACTTCAAAGTTTAATTCTAGTGGAAATGCATTCCCAATGTCACTTCACTAGTACAAGTTTTAAAATGCACAAAGAGAAATAAAAGGGAAATATAGATGCCATATGTTCCTAAGGTTGCCCGTAAAAGATGCTGATGTCATTTTCTCAGTAATTATAGGTGAGGGCTGTAATTTACAGGTGAAAAGAAAAATAAGCGGGTCCTTGCTTCCTACTCAGGGTTGTAACACAAATGTGGCACACATTCATTTATAAAATAATAAGAGGAATGAATGTATGTGTCATTACTTTAACTGGTAAAATGGCACTAAACTGATGCGCAACTTATGCACATTACAGGTACAGGCATACACCGTTACTGTCAATAATCTAAGAAGGGAAATAAAGAGTTGGATTATGTACTGGATTTGTTTTTTCACAGTGCAGAAAATGCTTTTTCCAGAGCTATACCCACACTTGTTTGAAAGGCTTAATGAAAGTAAGCATACAGATCACAACAGAATCAATCACACCCACAAAGGGTTGTAACTGTCAGTTAGAGAAGACCATCATCTTCTGTCCTTCCTTGGCAATATAAGACAGTCCTTCTCATTGGTTTAACTCTTCTGTCCTTCCTTGGCAATATAAGACAGTCCTTCTCATTGGTGTGACTCTTCTGTCCTTCCTTGGCAACATAAGACAGTCCTTCTCATTGGTGTGACTCTTCTATCCTTCCCTGGAAATATAAAACAGTCCTTTTCATTGGTGTTACCCATTAATTCTTAGTATTTGTGGAAAGGCCTGACCTTCTGGATGCCACTAGAATTCCTGTAACACTAGTAGTTCTCTTTGAATAATTGCTTATATCTTGACAGCTAAGGTGCTCTACAGCCTTCCCACTCAAGTGTGAGCCCAGCAATGTTTTCCATGTCTAGTACAGCAAAGGTTTACTATGTGTAATTAGTGGCACAAATTTCTTTATATGATCTTTGAAATACTTTTACTGCAGCAACATTTTGCAGCAAAAGAAAAAAGGGATCTGCTCCTTACAGAAGATAGGGTCGCCTACTCCAGATCATCCAGTACATGATATGGCAGCTGGTAATCCCCCCTCCATCCAAGATCTGCACCACCAGGCTGAGTATCCATGTGTTCAGGCAGAAATGAATTGACAACATTGGATTGCCTAGTAGCAAATAAGATGGAGACGGGAACCCAAACCTTCTTATGGGAGAGCAACTTTGGAATGGAATACACATGGCACAGGATCACTGACTGATGTACTCCACAAAATGCCTTTTTCTGAATTAACTGGTCTTCATAGTAAGACATGGATGTTGTCCATGAACATAGTAAACAGGACAAAGACATAATATTCATCTTGTATATGAACACAGTTAATTTATTAATGATACATAAAGTCGGTGTCTCAGCAGGGTGTATCCTCACCCTTTTCTGATTAAAGTGATCTAGAGAAAACCATAGATAGAAACGGGATAGCTTAGAGCTAATACTTTTTTAGAAAAGAAAACTAGATGAATTCCAAAGAGGAGTTAAAACTATGACCTAAATAGGGGGCCATTATAGGTTGTCAGAAGGAAAATGAAGAGAGGCTGGACAGAGTGGTGAGGACATAAGAGCAGAAGCCAAAGTAGCTCCAATTGCAGAAAAGATCAAGGAGAACAGATTACGGTGGTTTGAGCACATGTGTAGAAAACAGAAGACAATCTGGTGAGGAAGATTTGGGGACAGGAAGAAGGTAAGAGGAAGTGAGGATGTCCAGCAAAGAGGTGGATGGATTGTGGGAAAAAAGATCTGCGACAGTCAGGCATGAGTGTGGAAGAAGGCAGAAGTGTGGCACCGAATGGAAAGACATGGCAACAGTTAACTCGATATCCCAGTCCCATGCAGAAAATGGGAAAACGGGGCTGATGATGATGGTGATGATGATGATGGACAGACAGGTGGGTACTGTGCTCAGTTAGTTGGGTAGGACTCTGATTTAAGATGTTTTGTGGTAGCAAAGGATATTGAATTTACAAGTGAAAAGGGAAGCTTCACAGAAAAGTATAAAAGGTTAAGAATGACTGTGGAAAAGGTTGTGAGCGTTATGTGAAATGGTAAAGATGGAAGAAAGGAAGTGATGATAGAAGGTTCTGAAAAAGGGTAGCGTGTGAAAATGAGGAAGGAAACATGATTAATACGGGACGAGATGTCAGCGGCATTCCGAGGATACAGAAAAGTGAGTCATCAAAGAGTAGGACTGCGCAAAAATACAGGAAGACAAGCAAAAGTCTGAAAATAAGGAAGGACAAGAAAGACACAGAAAATGTTACCAAGCAGATGTCAAGAAAAGGAAGCAAAGGCAGTAGAACAGGGGCGGATGGTCAAAATAATTCATGAAGGGGAGGCAGAAACCGAGGTGGTCATGCCAGAGGTAGCACTAAAAGTAATGCAGAAGAAAAATAGGCAGGGACAGGCACCCAGCTTGGTGGGGAAAAAAGGAAGGCTGAGGCAAACAAATTGATAAGGAAAAGGAGAAACAACTAAATACAGTTAAGAAATTAGTCATAGGTTCATAGGTTCATAGGTGTCTACTAGGCTAATGACAACAAGGGCCTTTTTCAGCCAAGCCATGCATCTCAAATCTCGGACAAGTTGTGGTACCCTTGATAAGTGTAAGCAGGGGCTTTAGAGATGAAACATTTGCAAGAAGAGGGCTAGGAGATGAACATTTATAGGTTGTCTTTGTCCATTAGAGACATAGGTGCCATACCAGGGAAGAATTTTCTGTTCCCCATTCAATTGTCCAAGTTGCACTTGAATTGGGTTAGGGAGGAGCTCTGCTTCACATGAATGGGGAGCCTGTTCCAGAGATGGTGTAGTCTCTGGGATACATAGCTGTCAGTCTAGCAGGTCCTATTTATATCACAGGCAAGGTTTAAGTCCTTAGAAAGGATAATTCTATTGCTGTTTGCTTTGTGGATATGCAGGAGGTCCACCAGGGTGGGTCTGACAAAGCCTTGTATGCCAGGCATAGATCTCCCTCAAAAGCCTGTAGCAGACATAATACAGGGATAAGGTCTTCAGGCAGTCTGTTTAGGACATATTACTTATACCCTGTATTCTTTCAGTTAGGAACATCTCTGGATGTTCCAGTTGTTGGATATGCCTGATTAGGTACATACCAACGGAAGCATCAGGTCTGCTGAATGCTGAATACAGTAGAACAATTACTTCCTTGGACTTAGATGCCATAGCTTTGATTATAAGTTGTACAATACAGAATGATTTCCACACTACTGTAGACATGTGATGGTCAAAGGCTAGACTGCTGTCTATGTTTGTCCCAAAGTCCCTGACTACTGAGTCAACTTTTAGGGTTGTGTTGTTAACATGACAGTTACCAGAGGTGGATGACTTCCCAAAGGAAAGGATACTATTATGCATTTCTTGGAATTTAGTTTTAGTCCATAGCTCTGACACACGTTATTTCACTGTGTCAACCCTTCCTGTAGAACATTTGTGTCAGTGGGGGATTTTATGACTGCTCCTAATTTGCAATTATCTGCAAATTTAGTCAGCCAGAGGCCTTTGACATAGGCCTTGACTTCAGAAAAATAAATGCCTAAAAGGAGTAGTCCCAGGACTGATCCCTGAGGGACTATGCTAGTGAATGGCGTCTTTGTAGAGATGGACTCCCCAATTCTAACTTCATGGATCCTGTCTGTGAGACAGCTGGCTATCCACTGAGTTACATAAGGGTTTATACCTAATATCCTGAGTTTGTCAACAATGCCCAAGTGGGGTATTGTCTCAAATGTCTTGGCCAGTTTAAGGTAGGCAGTGTGAACCATTTTGCCCTCATTCATTGCTTTGATGACCTTCTCCAAGAAGTCCACCAGGTTGAGTAGGCATGACCTGCACTTGATGAAACCAAATTCTGTTAGGTTCAGTGTCTGGAGGTTTACTATGTCATTATAGATCAATTCCATGATAATTGTTTCCATGGATTTACATATAAGACTAGTGAGACTTATGGGCCTGTAGCTTCCAGGGTCTGTAGATGTCCCAGTGTTGTGCCAAGGGATGACTGTTGCTGTTCTTCATTCTGTATCTGTACATTTGGTGTTGTATATAATCCTCAATTAACAGTGGAGTAATTATGGTCACCCATGAATATAGTATTAGGTTGGATGGTGAGTATTTTCATTAGGTTTAAATATATGTTATGGGTTTTCGGGGTCATAGAGGGGAACCTATTGCTTGCAAGGAAGTGGTATGGGACATCAGATATGGTGATTTTGACATGGAGAAGCTCAAGTGCATTGTCTTGTTTGACCAGCCTTGAAGTATGTCTATTTTTTGGGTCCCTATTAAATTGCTGAACATTTCAAAGTTCGAATGTCATATGGTCGACACCATATGATCAAACTTTGAAAAGTTTGAAGGTGAAAGGCAACAGCTCCATATGTGCAGAATGTGAAAATTTCCCTTTTCTGCACTGAAGTGTGGTGTCGGAGTTGGCATATTTAAGTATGGAAGGTGTGGGGTGTGCAGAGAGGGCTTGTCCCCCTGCTCAGAGCGTTAAGGTAAGCTTTGTTTTTTACTTTTTTATTATATATTTGAGGTTTCAAGTTTCACTCATATGTTGTTGAATATATGAGGTTTGAAATTTTGAAGCTTCGAATATGTAATATAGACCCTTCTTTTTGATGTAAACTGAGACACCTCCACCTTTACTACTTGTCTGTGTAGTAGCTGGTCTAAATGTGTGGAAGGCATTATAGGCTTGCACTGCCAGTGTGCTCTTTGTGGCTCTAAACCACATCTCAGTGACTGCACAGATGTCAGTATTGTAGCACAGATGTCAGTATTGTAAACCACATCTCAGTGACTGCACATATGTCAGTATTGTAAACCACATCTCAGTGACTGCACAGATGTCAGTATTGTAAACCACATCTCAGTGACTGCACAGATGTCAGTATTGTAAACCACATCTCAGTGGCTGCACAGATGTCAGTATTGTAAACCACATCTCAGTGACTGCACAGATGTCAGTATTGTAAACCACATCTCAGTGACTGCACATATGTCAGTATTGTAAACCACAACTCAGTGACTGCACAGATGTCAGTATTGTAAACCACATCTCAGTGACTGCACAGATGTCAGTATTGTAAACCACATCTCAGTGACTGCTCAGATGTCAGTATTGTAAACCACATCTCAGTGACTGCACAGATGTCAGTATTGTAAACCACATATCAGTGACTACACATATGTGAGCATTGTAAACCACATCTCAGTGACTGCACAAATGTCAGTATTGTAAATCACATCTCAGTGACTGCACATATGTCAGTATTGTAAACCACATCTCAGTGACTGCACAGATGTCAGTATTGTAAACCACATCTCAGTGACTGCACAGATGTCAGTATTGTAAACCACATCTCAGTGACTGCACAGATGTCAGTATTGTAAACCACATCTCAGTGACTGCACAGATGTCAGTATTGTAAACCACATCTCAGTGTCTGCACAGATGTCAGCATTGTAAACCACATCTCATTGACTGCACAGTATTGTAAACCACATCTCATTGACTGCACAGTGACTGCACAGATGTCAGTATTGTAAACCACATCTCAATGACTGCACACATGTCAGTATTATAAACCACATCTCAGTGGCTGCACAGATGTCAGTATTGTAAACCACATCTCAGTGACTGCACAGATGTCAGTATTGTAAACCACATCTCAGTGACTGCACATATGTCAGTATTGTAAACCACATCTCAGTGACTGCACAGATGTCAGTATTGTAAACCACATCTCAGTGACTGCACAGATGTCAGTATTGTAAACCACATCTCAGTGGCTGCACAGATGTCAGTATTGTAAACCACATCTCAGTGACTGCACAGATGTCAGTATTGTAAACCACATCTCAGTGACTGCACATATGTCAGTATTGTAAACCACAACTCAGTGACTGCACAGATGTCAGTATTGTAAACCACATCTCAGTGACTGCACAGATGTCAGTATTGTAAACCACATCTCAGTGACTGCTCAGATGTCAGTATTGTAAACCACATCTCAGTGACTGCACAGATGTCAGTATTGTAAACCACATATCAGTGACTACACAGATGTCAGCATTGTAAACCACATCTCAGTGACTGCACAGATGTCAGTATTGTAAACCACATCTCAGTGACTGCACATATGTCAGTATTGTAAACCACATCTCATTGACTGCACAGATGTCAGTATTGTAAACCACATCTCAGTGACTGCACAGATGTCAGTATTGTAAACCACATCTCAGTGACTGCACAGATGTCAGTATTGTAAACCACATCTCAGTGACTGCACAGATGTCAGTATTGTAAACCACATCTCAGTGACTGCACAGATGTCAGTATTGTAAACCACATCTCATTGACTGCACAGTATTGTAAACCACATCTCATTGACTGCACAGATGTCAGTATTGTAAACCACAACTCAGTGACTGCACAGATGTCAGTATTGTAAACCACATCTCAGTGACTGCACAGATGTCAGTATTGTAAACCACATCTCAATGACTGCACAGATGTCAGTATTGTAAACCACATCTCAGTGACTGCACATATGTCAACCACATCTCAGTGACTGCACAGATGTCAGTATTGTAAACCACATCTCAGTGACTGCACAGATGTCAGTATTGTAAACCACAACTCAGTGACTGCACAGATGTCAGTATTGTAAACCACATCTCATTGACTGCACAGATGTCAGTATTGTAAACCACATCTCAGTGACTGCACAGATGTAAGTATTGTAAACCACATCTCAGTGACTCCACAGATGTCAGTATTGTAAACCACATCTCAATGACTGCACAGATGTCAGTATTGTAAACCACATCTCAGTGACTGCACAGATGTCAGTATTGTAAACCACATCTCAGTGACTGCACAGATGTCAGTATTGTAAACCACATCTCAGTGACTCCACAGATGTCAGTATTGTAAACCACATCTCAGTGACTGCACAGATGTCAGTATTGTAAACCACATCTCATTGACTGCACAGATGTCAGTATTGTAAACCACATCTCAGTGACTGCACAGATGTCAGTATTCTTTAGAGTGAGGAGAGCTTGTAGGGAGTGAAATTGTTTTGTTTAGTCTCCTAGCACTAAGCAGTAACACCTTTAAATGTTCTTGGTCTTGAATTGCTATATCAGAAGTACTTTTGGTTTTCCATTGCCTAAAAAAGGCAATGGTGGAGGACAATTTTTATCTAATATTTGAATGCCTAGAGAGGAGAGGTGTAGACCATTCCTGGCAAAGCAGCATGAACTGTTGAACATCTCCTTCCATGCTGAGAAATATTGCATCCCTTCAAATGACACCAGAAATTGAGCCAGCTATTAAAGTCAGTCATCTTCTGTTTTATTGTGGCATTAAGGTAAAATAATGCTTAATGCTAGGCTCATACCAGCCTGGAATACATATTCTGAGAGCTCCATGATGTCTGTCTCTTCATATAGTCTAGGGATGAACATCTCACATCACTAGACATGTAGTAAGACTGAGTCATATTGGTACTTATTAGTCAGATGACCTGAATTTGTGTGTGTAATATTATGGATCCTAGCCCCTGATAACCAACTGACCATGGCTTTCTCCTTACTCAGCCTGGTAAGAAGGACATCAGTGTATCTCACAATGGAGTCTCCAATGACTAGAATGTTGGATTGTGTGGTGGCTTGCCTTATGAGCTTAGAAGTACAGGCTCCATTAGATGGACAGTATTTGCTGATGTAGGTGTTGTTTTGAAAGAATGCATTCAAGGCTGCAGAGGGTACTTGCTTTGTATACTTCATTTAGGAGGTAGAAGATTACATTTAAGAGCCTCAGCATATGTGGGTGTATGTGTCTGCTTTGAACTATGTGAAAACGGTTGTAGCATGTGTACAACTGACAACCTGACTGACATTAGAAGTGCTTTTATGTGGGAGCTTTGCCTCCAGTGACATTGTGTTAAATTCATCTCTCACACATACTGTATCAGTTTGTTTGATAATTAACTGGTTGTCAGTAAACACGAGGCCATTTCTACATTGCAACAGGATGCCCATATCTGCCAAGTTGGTAATGCAGATAGCAGGAAAGTTCATATACATAGCTTCAGACACTTTTTTAATTGATTAGACAGTTGGAGTGAGAATATGAAGTAATGTCAGGAGTATCTGGTTTTCAGCTCTGAGGGCACTTGTCACTGCAAACTAGTTTCCCTATGTAATATTAGCTACTGGAAAAATTTCATGGATGCTTTTATGGGAAAAATGTCAACTCAAGGCTTTTGCATCTATTTAGGGTACTGCCAAACACTTGATGGAATACAAATAAGTAGATTCTCAAAACACAGCAAAAAGGTAGAGCAAAACACACCAAACGGCCAATACTTCTCCAGTTCTTCTCCTTTATTGTCAGGCAGTTCGCCTTCAAGGATCACAACTTACTGCAACACAGCAGTGGTTTTATATATATCTCATTAAATCTCAAACAATTAAACAATTAATCAATTTGATTCCTAATTTCAATGAAGGAGAAAATCTTACACATTTTTAAATTGATCTCATTGAGACTACGCATTTTATAACAGAAATAAGTGAACAATAAATAATAAAAATAAATATGCATTTAACTCATTATTTACACAGAAAAAACTCCATGACAATAAATATATTGACATATAATTTATAAATATAAACATAAATATAATATATATTCTTAACATATTCAGTGAAATGATTTAATATATATTTTTTAAACTCATTAAATGCCCAATTCTAAATTTAAACCATAAGGTTTTAAAGTGTTGAATTTAAGAATCATCCTAGTCTCCAATTCTAGTAATTTACTAGATATATTGTCTCCCCTATGAATGAAAGGTTTACCCAAAACACTAAATCTTAAACTATCTGGTTTTCCATCATGGGCTTCAATGAAATGTTTAGCAACAGGACTGGATAGATTCAAATTTCTAATGTCCTTCAGATGTTCCAAGATTCTTACTCTAACCATTCTCTTGGTTTGTCCTATGTACCAAATGTTATTACAACTGCAAGTAAGCGTGTACACAACACCAGTAGATTTACAATTAAAGTAGTGCTTAGGGGTATGGTTAATTTGATTAATAGATCTAACATTAATCACTCTATCACATAAGCTGCAAGATCCACATCTAAAAGTTCCCACATTAACAGAGCAAGATGTTCCTTGAGTTAAGAGATTATTGTTTAATAATTCCTTTAAATTTTTTCCTTTTTTATATGAAAAAATTATATTACAAGGAAAGAACTCACCTATAGATTCATCCTCACTAACCAAATACCAAAATTTTTTAATCAAAGATGTTAATTTCTTATAAAAAGCTGTGTATTTGGTTACAAAAAATATTTTTTCTACATCTCTTTCCTTTCTCATTGGATGAGAAACATCCGTTTCAGACCATATGAAATTCTTATTCTTTTTCACAACATTATCCATACTCTTTAAAAGTTGCTTCTTATCATACCCTCTTTCCAATAATCTCAAATAAACTTTATTTAACTCATGATCTACTTCAAAATCTATGCTAGTGTGCTGATAGATTCTTTTGAATTCCCCATAGGGCAATGCTTTTAACAAATGTGGAGGATGCATGCTGGTAGCATGCAAAAACATATTAACAGACGTACTTTTTCTAAAAGGTCTAAATTCAATAATTCTATCTCATTCAAATAGTGTTAAATCCAAAAAATTGATTTCATTTCTATTGACCTCATATGAAAAGGAAAGATTATGTTCATTATTGTTCAATGTTTCAAAAAAATCAAAAAATTCCAACAGATCTCCTTTACATATAAAAATTAAATCGTCAATGAAACGTTTGTACAAAACCACTCTATGTTTAAAAAAATCAGTAGGGTAAATAAACTTTTTTTCAAAAGAATTCATGTAGATCACAGCATAAGAGGGAGCATAAGCTGCGCCCATTGCAGTCCCTTTGACTTGTAAAAAGAACTCATTATTAAACATAAAATAATTGTGGGTCAAACAAAATTCGAAAAGGTTTATCAAAAAACTAGTTCTGGGACCTTCACCTAACATATTAAGTATTGACTCAAGTCCCCACTTGGTGTTAATATTCGTATATAAAGACTTGATGTCTATGGTCACCCAATAATAGTCACAATTCCAACTGATTTTTGACATTTCATTAATTAATTCTTGAGTATTACAAATGTGAGCACTGACCCTGTTAAGATAAACTTTTAACTGAAAGTCCAAAAAGATATTAACATTTTCCAAAAAAGAGCCTACCCCAGATACTATAGGCCTACCAGGGGGCTCAACTAAATCCTTATGGACCTTGGGCAGTGCATATAATACCGGTGTAGTAGGTGCTTTAATGTACATTTTTTTAACATCAGCTTGCGAGAAGAACCCTAACCGTTCACCCCTTTCCAATAAGAATAACAACTCCTCATTATAAGATTTTAGGGGATCACCTTCACGTTTGTTATATTCCTCACAATTTGAGAGTAATCTATTAACCATCCTACAATAATCTGACTTATCCATAATGACCCAATTACCCCCTTTATCAGCACATTTAAATATGTACTCATTTTTTAATTCCTTAAGATTTTTCAAAGTCTGCCATTCTTCTTTATTTGAATTAAATTGCTTTTTTTTCTTTGTAAAATTCCCTAAAGGACATCTCTATTTCTTTAAAAAGCACTTTTTGAAAAATAGAAATGGCTGGTACGGAAATCGCCGGTGTAAAATTGCTCTTAACATTTCTAAATTTCGGCATCATTAACTTGCCATACCCTGTCAAATAATTAACATTTAAATTGGTATTGGTATTAGGACAAATTAATCCATCATCACATTCATCAAAAGAAGTATTAAATTCATCACATTCATAATTATAAATTGATAAATTCATTAAACTTTCATCAAGATCAATGTCACAAGACGATTCACTATGAACTTCACCATAAATTGAATCTGAACCATTTGCATCAACAAACTTTTCAAAATACACTCTAAGAAATAATTTACAAATGAATGTTTTCACTTCAAAATAGCTGTCAGCTAACGACGGAAAAATCGTTGGAACAAATTTACTCCCCTTACGTAATACATTGAACATTTCATTGCTCAAGCACAAATTGGATAAATTAATACAATCCAACGAAGACACATTATTAAAAGTTCTATTAGAAGCTGTTGTAGTCAAACCTTAATTTATAGCGGTTACACCCCTTTCTACCATTTCTTCTGTTTCTCCCCTTGTTGTAATTGTCATTTTGAAAGTTCACATTGTTAGTGGAGTTTGAAGCTTCATTGGAAACATCCGAAGCTTCCCTATCAAGAGCGCGATTGGAGACAACAGTTCTGGCAAAAGAAACATTTTTGGCAGCTACATTCTGTTCCGTTGAAGAGAAAGAAGAGGCAGAAAAGTCTCTTCGTTTGGAGCTGCGATTCCAGCTCCTCCCCCTAGATCTATTACATATGGGTTCACGTTGCCAGCTGAAAATAATACCCGTCTCGTAGTCTTTTAAGTCCCGAATGAGTTTATTTCGTTTCCTCTGTACGATGTCAGCCTCTAACTTGTTCATTTTGTCATTAATATTGACCATTTGGACTCTATAGTTCAATTCAGCTACCAATTCACTCTGCAGCATAGAAATCTCATTTTTTAACTTCTCATGAGATTTCTTATTGCGTTTGATCAATACGCGAAGCCAACCCATAGTGCAGGAAAGAGAAATTTGTTTCCACTCCTCAAACAGGTCAGACTCATCATCAGAGAAGGGCGCAGCTGGTAGTTTATCTACACGTAACCCCCGAGGGGTAATGTTGAGACTTAAATATTTCTCCAATAATCTAGTATCAAAATATAGTGCAATTTCTTTGGCCATTAGTTTATTTAACAAAGCAAAATGACCATCAGCGTCTGTATCTCCCCCCAAATTCCAGGGATCCATACTGGTATGCCTTTTCTCACGCTCCACCACCATATCAAAAACAGCAGGGCATCAGGTAAAGGACTCCGCTCGGAGCTTTCATTGCGTGACATGGATGAAAGCAAAATTCAACAGTCTCAACACAAAAACGAATAATCCAAAAATTAGCCACTGGAAAAAGTACGGCTTGGACGCAAAAATAAGTAGACCCTGATGTTTTCTTCTTCTTCTTCTTCTTCTTCTTCTTCTTCTTTCGGCTGCTCTCATCAGGGGTCGCCACAGCAGATCAACTGTTGCAATTTCTTCCTGTCCTCTGCATCTTGCTCTGTCACACCAACCACCTGCATGTCCTCTCTCACCACATCCATAAAACTTATCTTAGGCCTTCCTCTTTTCCTGTGTCCTGGGAGCTTCATCCTTAGCATCTTTTTCCCAATATACTCTGCATCCCACCTCAGCACATGTCCAAACCAACGTAATCTTGCCTCTCTGGCTTTGTCTCCAAACCTAACAACCTGGACTGACCATCTAATATACTTATTCTTAATCCTGTCTACCCTCATCACACCCAGTGCAAATCTTAACATCTTCAACTCTGCCACATCAAGCTCTGACTCCTGCCTTTTTGTCAATGCCACTGTCTCCAACCCATATAACAAAGCTGGTCTCACTACCCTCTTGTAGACCTTCCCTTTCATTCTTACCAGTACTTGTCTGTCACAAATCACTCCTGACACTCTTCTCCACACACTCCATCCTGCCTGTACTCTCTTCTTCACCTCTCTTCCACACTCACCATTACTCTGAAATGTTGATCCCAAGTATTTAAACTCATCCACCTTTGCCACCTCTACTCCCTGCATCCTCACCATTCCTCTAACCTCCCTCTCATTTACACACATATATTCTGTCTTAGTCCTGCTGACCTTCATTCCTCTTCTCTCTAGAGCATATCTCCACTGCTCCAGGGTCTCCTCCACCTGTTCCCTACTCTCACTACGGATCACAATGACATCTGAAAACATCATAGTCCACGGGGACTCCTGTCTGATCTCGTCTGTCAACCTGTACATCACCATTACAAATAAGAAAGGGCTCAGAGCTGAACCTTAATGTAATCCCACCTCCACCTTAAATGCATCCGTCACTCCCACTGCAGACTTCACCACTGTCACACTACCCTCGTACATATCCTGTACCACTCTTACATACTTCTCTGGCACTCCCGACTTCCTCATACAATACCACAACTCCTCTCTAGGCACCCTGTCATATGCTTTCTCTAAATCCACAAAGACACAATGCAACTCCTTCTGACATTCTCTGTACTTCGCCATCAACACTCTCAGAGCAAACATCGCATCTGTAGTGCTCTTTCCTGGCATGAAACCATACTGCTGATCACTAATCATCACCTTCCTTCTTAACCTAGCTTCCACTACTCCTAGACCCTGACGTTTTATGGATGAGTATTTAGAAAGATATTCTGAAGTTAGATTAGAAACCAGCAAATCAAGT
The DNA here is from genome assembly GCF_019279795.1 of Protopterus annectens. Classification (NCBI taxonomy): domain Eukaryota; kingdom Metazoa; phylum Chordata; order Ceratodontiformes; family Protopteridae; genus Protopterus; species Protopterus annectens. Next base: position 1,497,562,137 of record NC_056726.1, read on the forward strand.
AATAATGAGAAAAAAGAATTAGCTTTTTCAAGAATTATGAAAAGGTTTCACTTTAATGGCTACTGCCTAGTCCTAGTCTCACCACCGCTTCACTCTGCTGGGATACAAGGCTCCTTTGCTTCTTCTCTCACCAGAATCAAAATGGTAGCACCAGTCCCAAGATGAGAAGCAGGCCCCAGGCTCTTTGTTGATCAACAGTCTTGTCCAAGATAATGCAAGGGCCTGCAGGCTTCTTGTAACATTTTCTTGGTAGATGCTTTGGATAGCAACCAGACAAGTCAGGAAGTTCAAACAAAGACACTGAGTGCCCAGTCAGAAGCAGTCAGGAGCCAATGCACTCTGCTCTTTCTCACACCAGGAGCAAAATATAAGCACACATTCCTGGTACCTATGACACAGTTATTAGGCTTTCTGGTGAACAGCAGTCTGCAGGAAATAATGTCCCTATGCTCCTCTCACCAGGAGCAAAACTAGAGCTCTAATTCCAAGATGACTACTAAGAGGCAGAATGTGGGGTCTTCAATAATTGCTGGTCTTGGAGTAGAAATTCCAGATTTTAAAAGTAAAATGGAAAAATGAATTAATGTCCTAAGAGCTGCAGTGGGCACTAAGCAGTTAGATTTGACATGCTGGAGCAAAGCATCCTGGAAATGGTGGGGGATCCTGGAAGCTGATGCCTGTGACACCCAGCATATCCTCTGTTAGTCTCTGAAAGGTAACTGTAGCTAGTATTTTAAGGGCTACATATACCTTAGTGTCCACTGGGATGTGTTCCCCTCAGTTTGCTCTGGCATGAGTTGAGGGCTGCAGAGGTCACAGAGTTCTGTAGTGTGTCCCTGTCCACCCTGTAGTGCTCTATAATTTCCACATCATGTAAGTTATGAAAAGTTAAATGCAGCCTCTCTTCTCCTCCTCAGCCTGGGTCTAGTGACAGCAACAGCAGCATTGGCTTCAGGCTCTAGCATATCTAAATGGATTAAAGGAGCAGCAACAGCCCCTAACATTCTGTCTGTGTAGATACTCTGTGTCTGTACTACAAAAATTTTGAAATCCGCAGGAAAAAACAACATGTTGAATAGCTCCACTATGTTGGATTAGGTGATTAGCATGAAGTTCACCCATTGCAATAATAAGCATCTGTGAAAGACAGATGCAAACCATTAATAATCTACACCATATAAAAAGGCAACCATGTGGCTAGCCAAACTAATAGTGAGGAGAGCTGTATACATTTGGAAGACTGCAAAAACAGCTCTTCTTCAGGATATATCGGTAAAGAGGAGTACAGAACTTCAGCGGGTATGATCCCATTTTGTCACTATACTGCATATGCTGGCATGTATTTAAGAATAATGTGAAGCAAAGACTTTTGCACTTTTATCTGTACACATTAGTTAGAAGTGTACTGATGACATGGGCATGTTTGTCAAGCCATTTCGGAGGTATACATGATTGATAGTACATGAAAATGGAATGCTGTGTGATAAATATGTACAAATGTTAGAGGGACAGTTCCTTTGATAGCACTTTTAGCATTTCAAAGATGTTTTGTTAGCAAAATGGGTCATTTGCCTGTTCTTTTGTGGGCAAGGGCAAAGATTAATTACTTTTCTGGCACAGACAACAATGGACCATTCTTTTGGGGGGATCACAGCTGAGTTACTGTTCTGGCACAAACAAGGATACGTCACCCTTGTTACTCTCCTTGTTTTGCATCCGCCTGTTGTTAGTATTTCACATCTGTACAGTGTTTTATGTTTCTGCAGTGGGTAATACTGACTGGCTACCTTTTCTGTTTGATCTGGAAACAGTTATTTTTTAGTGATGTGATACTTATGTGTGTTATAACTCTGTTGTCTTTTAGGACACCTATAAGTATGTCACTCAGGTGTGTCAATTCATGAGATCCCCTTTCACTGATGTGGAAAATAAAATTATTGTGGACGGGTATTGGCAAAATTGTACTTTTCCCCTGGAAAGGGAACGGCGAGATATGGCACACAGGATCCAAATATAACAGCAGATTGTCCAGGATGTCAATGCCGTGGGTGGCCACAACAGAACATTTAAACAGGTGGAACACAGGGCCACTGACATGATCATAACTGCACAGAGATGAGCAGCTGTAGTGGGCCATGGCCAAATGGCTACTGGGGGATGGCCTGCAAAGGAACCACCACTAACCCCCAATTAACAGTTCCTGACCAATATCAGAGATCTAGACAGCTCTCAGGAGAGTGCAGGACAACATGTACTGGATGTGGGTACAACACCTACATAGACAACAAGCATGTCCCAGGAGGAGCTTCCAGGTTGGCTTTGTTATTTGAACAGTTAAATACGGTTGTATAGTAAAACAATTGAAATTAATAAGATAATTATGTGCCACGTGTCTTTTTTGGGGGGGTATTGAAGATTGCTACAGTTATAAGCTTAGATTTGAGTTGTCAGCCACATTCTTGTTGAAAGTAGACTTATTGCACATAGAAATGGGTAAATGTATTACCCCCTGTGTTACTGTTAATTGTGATGATCTTGCTTAACCTTTTCCAGGACCATCTGGATTACAGCACAGTATGTCTTCTGCAGATGGTGAGCTAAGTATTATTATATCAGTATGCTGAGGAATTTAAATAAATATTGCAGTGTGTGATTTTGATCTCAGGCCTGTTGTGTGTACTGCTATACTGTCTGTTATAGTGGTAGCACTGTTAGTTTTTTACCATATATTGCACTATAGTTGTGTAGGTATTAATGTATGCCTGTGTTTCTTGCTTTTTATCACAGGTAATCACGACAGTGGGAGTGAGGGCCTTGTGCCACCTGATGTCAGTGTATCAGCAAACTCTGATGATGATGGTGACAAAACTGAGGCATAGTCGGAGGGTGAAGATGTTGAATCTGACACAGAAGTTGATATACAGCAATCCTCTGTATTTCCATTGGATGCAGCCAGTAGGTGTATGCCTACCAAGTCCACCGATCCTACAGATATTAGACAGGTGGAGGACAAGGACATTGCTTAGGGAAGTGTGGCTACTGCAGCTTCAGTGCCTGTTGAGTCTGGCTGTAGCCAATGAGTGGGTGAGGTGCAACACAGGAGAATTTATGGGGGTGCTTGGAATGGGCCTGCTGACCCTCCTCCTCCTGGTAAAGGTGTCACTTCCCATGCCACTTAGCATATGTTTAGGGCCATCATGGAGGCACGGGCACATTCCCATAAGCGTTCCAGACAAATGCTCATGGTTATGGATGTGGCACAGTCTGACATGCAAGACTGCCTCCAGCGTGTTGCCGATTCACTGGATCGGATGAATGACACATTGAAATGAGGGGTGTCTGTGATGGTCCAAGGGGTGTCTGTCATGGAACGAGAATTGTCTATGATGAAATGCCTGCTGTATGGGGACTGGCATCCTCATGAATATAGATCAGCCACATCATCTGCTGTCAGCCAATATGACCATGCCTGATCATGCTCCCATAGTGACAGTACTTCCAGTGCTCCATCAGTGAGTGGGATGGCCACACCCAGACATGGCAGGTCATGGTGTCATGGTCCTGAACATCCCCATGAATGGATCTCATTCAGCAGATATCAGCCACATTCAGGTAGCAGCACTGCATCTGACCATGGGTGTGCAGGTGCCAGTGCAACTCCTGGTAGAGCCAGTTTTCATGGTTGCTGATGACAACGTTGAACTGCCACCTCTACCTTGCACGTCATACACCTGTCTGACAGTTCAAGATGTAGACCTAGCACACACCTTGGCTGTGTTCATGCAGACACTCATATACCAATTTCACCTGGACCCTTGCAGACACACACACACACACACACACACACACACACACACACACACACACACACACACACACACACACACACACACAACAGTTACTCATTTTGTCTCACTGGATATTTGTTAATTTTTCCCAATGTCTGCCTTCTTCTTTTTATTACTCACACACCCTCACCAACCTTTGTGTCAGCCTAGGCTTCCTGCCTCCCCCCCCCCACATCCTGTGCAAGTGATGATAACTGTGCCGTATCCTTGTTTATTATCTTTTGGATTCAGGAATACAAAATCTGTATTTGATGTTCAGGGTACATACAGTAGGTAACTTACTGCTTAGTATATCTGCATTTGTGTTGTTGAACTGCTCATTGTACCTTTGACTTATAGTGGCCTTGGAAAGTTAGAGAGTTACTAATAACCTGTAGAAAGGCACTGGAAACCAGCTGGTACACTACTCAATAGAAGTTTAATCCAAAATGCACACGAACACAGTGGTTTAAAAGCATAAAGCACATTAAGCACATAAACATTGTAAAAACAGTTCCCCTTACATTTTCATCTTACAAACTTCATCAGATAGGCCTATCTGATGAAGTTTGAAAGAAGAAAATTAAGGGAAGTGTTTTTACAACATTTATGTGATTGGTCAGTCCTAAAACACCTGCCCCTGGAAGAAGCAGTATCATACTGTGATTGGTCAGTCCTGAAACACCTGCCCCTGGAAGAAGCAGTATCATACTGTGAATGGTCAGTCCTGAAACACCTACCCCTGGAGGAAGCAGTATCATACTGTGATTGGTCAGTCCTGAAACACCTGCCCCTGGAGGAAGCAGTATCATACTGTGATTGGTCAGTCTTAAAACACTTGCACCTGGAGGAAGCAGTATCATACTTTCATACGAAATGTTTAGCCATTCTAGATTACCATGCACCAACATGTTCTATAAGAACTAAAACAAAAAGTCCCCATGGATCACAGAATAAACTAGACAAAAAATACTACTAAGAAATAAAGTATGGGCCAAATGGTATTTCACAAAAACCCTGTAGATCAAATTAAATACAAACAGCTAAGGAATGACACAAAAAAAATCCATTTTATCAGATTAAAAAAAAAAAAAAACTTTTACTACCAACTGCAGCAAACCCACCAAAATAAACCATAAAAGTTCTGGGCAGGTATCAATAAACTCCTACACCCAGGACAATCCACCATTCCAACCCACTCAGGCACTAACCACAATAGTCCCAAAAAGTTGCCAATACCTTTAACAGTTTCTTTACTAAAACCATCCTATCTCTAGCTAACCAGCTATCTCCTGATGGCTCAAGTCCTACTACTCCCATAACTAGCTCCCAACACTCTTTTCACGTTCAACCTGTTCTCACATCGCTTGTTCAAACCCTTATTAAGAAACTTAAACCAACTACCCTCTTTGCTAATCTTTCATTAGCAGAATATCTGCAAAAAGCAGTGGATGCCATAGCCTATCCCATCTCCGTCCTGATTAATAGAACTATAATTGAAGGCTCCGTCCCCATCTATCTGAAAGATATCTCATATTATCTCTCTGCACAAAGGTGGCAACTCCAGTGAATTATCAAATTATAGACCCATAGCTATATTATCACCCCTGGCTAAAATTATGGATAAAATGTATAAACAACTGCTAAGCTATCTTATCCAAAACAACTTACTTGCCAACTCTCAACATGGTTTTAGACCATTTCACAACACCACCTCTACCCTCCTGTCGTTTACTGAAGCCATTAACAAAAATCACAATAATAACATTCTTTTCTCAGCCCTCTTTATTGATCTCTCTAAAGCCTTTGACATGGTAAACCATCAACTACTCATAAGCATACATAGAGCCTTTGTCTAGATAATCTGGCTATACAATGGTTCAAATCTTACCTAAATGATAGACAACAGGCTGTCCTATGGCAAAACAAGATATCATCCCATCTTTCCATTACCCTTGGTGTTCCATAAGGTTCCATATTAGGACCTCTCCTATTCTCAGTCTTTATTAATGACCTGCACTCAGTCATTCCACATGCTACCTGTATTAAATATGCAGACGATTCCACATTAATATGCTCTGCTACTTCCCCCTCTGATTTACATACCCTAACCCAAAATGTGTTTAACATAATTGAAAACTGGCTCCTTAACCATCGTCTCATATTGCATCCTAAGAAAACAAAATTACTACTATTCTCCCCAACCCGTAAGTCCCCCCCACTTACCTTTACAGTTAAGTCAAACAATGGCACCATCATATCTCCGGATCCTTCCACCAAACTATTAGGGGTATTAATTGATAAAAACCTTAAGTTTGATGAGCATATCAACCATACTATAAAAGTAGTTAATAAAAAACTTGGCTCTCTATACAAGATTAAGGCCTTCCTTACCCAACTAACTAGGACTGTTATGGCCCACACCCATTTACTCTTTACCCTCCTTTACGCCTCCCCGTATTTGCAAACTTGAGTAAAAATGACCTTAGCAAAGTGGCAAGCTCCTGTAATAATATTGCTAGGTTTGCCACTGGAGCTGCATACAGAACCCAACATTATCATAACTTGAGTCAATTAGGAGGGTTAGAATTGCCTAACCTACTACAATTCAGTCAAATTATAATTTCACATAAAATTCTTTATCAACCTGATAACAGTCCCATACTTAATAACTTTATCACCCTATACAACAACCTTAAGACTCTATGCTCATCCAACAGGCTACAAGTGCAGATAGGTAAAACCAACAACACAGCTGGTGGCTCCTTGTTCTCTAACTCCATTGGCAAAACCTGGAACTCACTGCCTACTTATCTTACCTTGGTTTCCTCAATAACCCTATTTAAAACTAACCTTAAACAGTACTTCAAAACACGTTAGCTATGTCTCTGTACTTACCCTAACTCTTTCCTATATCACATGGTTCATGGATACTTTATTGTTGTACTAAGATTGAAAGTTTATGAACTGTGTTTGATTTAACATCAGACGTTTTACAGTGTATATGCTTAGCCTATCACTATATTCAAATGAATTCTCTATTTGTATCTTTTCATGTATAAATGTAATGTATATTCTATGTCTACTGCTGGAGCTTTTCCCCTTGGGCCTCTGCTGAAAATGGATATATATCCAGTTGGATTAGCCTGGTCAACAAATGTAAAATAAAAATAAATAAATAAAATAAATGTAAGTTGCACATCATAAGTCACACCATCATATTCAGATCTTAGGATTGTATGACAGCACTGTAGTAAAACCTCATCAGAACAGTAATACAGTATAATGCTCTCTTTTGCACATACCTCAACAGATACATGCAGCAGCTGGACAGACCACAGGGCTTTCTCAGAAAGATAGCACAGAGCCTACAAACCATGCCATGATGTATGTGGATAGATTAAAAGCCATGTCACTGTAATCTGTCTTATATACGATAAGGTGACATCTGCCTGGCTTCCAAGCCAGTGTCTGACCATGCCCTGGATGGATGACTGTATATTAAAAAATCTGATATAGCTGATGATATCAGAAGTATCTGTTGAGAATATGGTAATAATAGTGTCCCACATGCTGCTGTAAAAGGCTCTCTGTAATGTCAAGTAAGACCACACACACAGTTGACTGCAGTGACAATAGAACCCTACCTATCTAATTATACAGACTACAGAACACAGTTCTTAATACAAGCACCACATTACAAGTATGACTTTTGCAAGACTGCCGCTGAACTTATAGTACATGACATAACAGGCCATGTGTGAGACAAGATGTTGGTAGGCATACATAGGTTCATAGCTTCATATGTTCATACTAGGCTACTACCCGAGGTTCATATTTTCATAGGAGGTTAATAGGCTAATGACCCTAGGATCTTTTCAAGCCTAACAAAGTTGTACCATTGTTCCTTGTTCCCTTATAGACCAAGATATGTAGTCCATATTTGTGAATCCAATATCAGCACTGGTTGCCCCTGTCTAAAAGTGACATAGGTGAAATCCCTGGGGTAAATTTATGATTTCCCATCCAACTGTCCAAGTAACGCTTAAATAGGGTCTTTGAAGAGGTCAGTTTCACATGAATTGGGAGATTGTTCCATAGCAGTGGCAATCTCTGGGAGACATAGCTGTCTCTCCAGCATGTCCTGTTGATGTTGCAGGCTAGGTTAAGGTCCCTACAGTGAGTGAGTCTTGTCCCATTTGAATTGTGGCGGTGCAACATATCCATTAAGTCAGGGTTCGAGAGTGGTCTGTATGCCAGGCACAAGTCACCTCTCAGCAGTCTATAAGATATAAAGTACAGTGACAGGGCCTTCAGTCTGTTTATGCAAGTCATGTGTTGAAGTCCCTGAATTTTCTTGGTGAGAAACCTCTTAGGTATCTCCAGCTGTTGCAGGTGTCTGGTGAGTTACATGTAAAAGGAAGCATTGTACTCTATTTTTGGTCTGATGAGCGATGAGTACAGTGGATTGATAACATCCTAGTCTTGGATGCTATGCCCTTACTTATGAGATGTGCAATGTAAAAGGCCTTCCTTATCACTGTGGACACATGATGAACAAAGTTGACATTGCTATCAATCTGCATTCCCAAATCTCTCATAATTCAGTTGGAACTTATGGGGTATTATTAATAGTATCATTTGCAGGGACCATTCCTTTGCCTAAAGGGATAATAGTGCATTTCTGGGTTAAGTTTAAGTCTCTGGTTTGGCAACAATTATTTATGTATGTAAGCACATTTTGTAGTATGTTGACATTGTTTGGGAATTCAGTGATTGCACACAGTTTGCACTCATCAGCGAACTTGGTGAGCCACAGTCCATTTTTTATCACCTGGATTTCTGAGAAATAGATTCTAAACAGTAGGAGGCTGAGCACAGACCCTTGTGGAACACCACTGGTAACAGGTCTGCTAGCAGAGGTTGAATCTCCAACTATGACGGCATGCTTTCTGTTGGTGAGTCAGTTTGCTACCCATCTAAAGACATACGTGTTAATCCTCATCTGGGTGAGTTTCTCAGTGATGCCTGAATGAGGGATTGTGTCAAAGCCCTTGGCCATGTCAAGATTGGCAGTATGTACTGATTTGCCTTCATCCACGGTATTGGTGACACTCTTGAAGAATTCTGCTAGGTTTAACAGGCATGATCTGCCCTTAATGAAGCCAAACTGGGTCAGATCAATAGTTTGAAGGTCACCAATGTCCTTGTTGATAAGGTCCAAGATGATTCACTCCATGTGCTTACAGACAATACTGCTCAGGCTTATGTGCTTATATTTCCCTGGTTGGCTAAGGGTACCCTCTGTGCAAGGGGATTACTGTTGCTATTTTTGACTCTGCTGGGACAAAGCCCATACTTAGACTGTGGTTGAAGAGAATACCCAGTGGTTCTGCTAACTCTTGCTTTACACCATTTAGTAAACAGCCTGGGATGTTATCCGGTTCCATAGAGGTTGTGCTTTTGGCCTTGGCCATTGTGGTTATGACCTGTTCTTTGGAGATATTAGGTAAAGAACTGGTGACAGGTATGCTTTGGTGTATGATTGCTGGAGACCGAGATGTGAAATTTTTGCTAAACCTATCTGCTAACAGCTTGTTGATGTCTTCAGGTTCAGTATGACTGGTACAATCCACTATGAATTTCATGCAAAGCTGGCCCTTCCCTTTTATATTACAGACATAGCTACAGAATGTCTTGTGATCATCTTTAGCTGTAGATGCTAATTTAGCTTCATAATAACCTTTAGAGATTTTACAAGATGTCTCATTTGCTTGTTCAAGCTATGGAAGGTGTTCTGCTGAAAGTGTTCTCTCTAATTCCTGGACATCAGTTTCTTTCTTTTGCTGTATAATCTATTTATGCCAGATGTTTACCAGGGTGACTTGTTTTTTCTTGAGCAAGTTTTGATCCATTCTAGTACGGTTACGTCTATACACTTTTAAAGGTGTGTATACAGGGCATCTGTGTACACCTCCATATGGGAGTGTTTACCATCAGTGGTGGCAGGAGGTTTGAAATTATTTATTCCATCACTTAGGAGGCTATAGTTTGCCTTGGAGAAATTGTTCTTTCTTTTGGAGCCTGAGAGTGGATGAGCTATGATTGTTACATTGAATTTGACTGATGTATGGTCAGACCTTACCAGGGAGGGTCTCACACATAGTGTGGTGCAGCAATTTCCCATGTTACTGAGTACTAGATCAAGGACATTCCAGACCCTTGTGGGATTTGGACTAACTGTTCCAGACCATTTGTGTTAAGAAAGTGGGGGAACCATGGGGGGGGCGACCATTCTCAAGCTCATATATATATCCCAATCAATGGAAGGATAGTTAGGGTGTTTGGTTGTATTATGAGTAACTCAAGTAGGTCCAGGAAGGCACTGCATGGTTTTTTTTGGTTCATGTTGGTGGACCTGTAGCTAACAATGACCAGGAGGGGGTCTTTCCTACAATTAGTTGGACTTGAGTAACTCTAGGGAGTTGTACTGCTTAATCAGTCTTGAGGTGCATTTGTTTTTTATGAATATGGATGCACCTCCTCTTATGGTTCTTTTACTTTTATTTTGCAGCCTGAATTTGTGGAAGGCATTATAACCTTTCATGACCAGAGTACTCTCTATGCCCCTTAACCATGTCTCTGTGTCTGCACAAATATTGGCATCTTCCCAAGTAACTAGTGCCTCCATTGAGTGTAGTTTCTGATTTACACTCCTAGTATAACCCTGAGTTTGTCTTTTGAGGATATTTTTGCATCAGGAATTTTATTCTTATGACATTGCCTAAAAAAGGCGCTATGGGGGAGGCCAGTACCTTGGCCAATAACTGAAAGGCAAGAGGTGACAGATGAAGACCCTCTCTGGCAAAGCAGCATGGTCTGTTGACCAAATTATCCCAGGCTGAGAAATATTGGATCCCCCCCTGGACTGACACCAGTAGCTAAGCCAATTGTTGAAGTTGATAGTTCTTTAGTTTGTATTGATGCATCATCCTGGGTGAAGGTAGAATGCTGATTAGGCCTATGGACATACCTGCCTGAGACACATAATCTGAGAGCTCAGCCATATCCCTCTCTTCATATAGTCCATTGAGGTATGTCTCAAGTCATTTACTCCAACAAGGAGTACAACAGGAGTGTAACTGTGCTTGTTGTTGAGAAACTTGAGTGCATGCATGACTTTGTGGATCCTGGCACCTGACAGACAGCTGACCATGACTTTCTACTTGTACAACCTGGTGAGGAGGGCATCATTGTGTGTCACTGTGGATTTGCCTATGACCAAGACATTGTTTTTCAATTGTTTTGCCTTAAGGGCTTAATGGGTGACATGCTGATATGTTTGTTTTTACATGTAGTGGGTTCCATTTGAACTGTAATGTGTGCAGAAGATTTGCATTTGCATTGTCTCTGCTCTTTTAGTAATCTGTTAATGAGTGCCTCTGCGTATGTTGGGCTATGTGATGTGCCCTTGGTTTGTTGAGAAGGTGAAGTGTGTGTGCTGACAAACTGTTTCATATCAGGTTTCTTGTCACCTGAGAGGAGAGCATTTATTCTAGATTCATTGTATAGTAGCATCTGTTACATACTGTATTTGTAAGTTTTAGGAGTACATGGTTGTCAGTAAACATTAGGGAATGGAAGCTTAGTGGTGCAAAAACACAATTACCCTTATTAAGCATATTTAGATGGTTATTCTTAGCAGAGTGATTTTGTGAACAACAGCAAGTGAGCCTATCTATGAGGCACATACTGTAGGTGCTACCCCAGAGGTAACTTTACAATCACCCAACCATTAGTGAAGGTTGTGGTTGAACAGAATCATTGAGGAACACTGATTCACATGTATTGGGAGTATATTTCAGAGCAGTGTGAGTGGCTGGGGATATGTCTGTCTCCCCAGCATGTTCTGTTTATGCCCCAGGCTAGGGTGACCACCCTGGGCCAGGTTATTCCTGTCCCATTTGATTTTTAGATATCCAGCATATCCAGCATATCCAGTAGGGCAGGGTCTGAGACTTGTCTGTAGGTCAGTCATAGGTCACCTCTCAGCAGCTTGCAGGACACTGAATGCAGTGACAGGTCTTGTAGTCTTTCCATGGATGTGATGTCTGGAGGGCCTGCATTCTCCCAGTCACAGGCCTCTATATTTTTCCAGTTGCTGCAGTTGATGACGTACACACAGAAGGGAGCCTTGTACTCAATTAGTGGTCGGATATGGGTGGAGTACAACAGAGTTATGACTTCCCTGGTCTTGGATGTGATACCCATATGTATGAGGTACAATGTAGAATGTGTGTCTCAACACTATAGAGAGATAGTGATGAAAGTGTAGATTGCTATCAACATGTGTTCACAAGTCCCACACCACTGTGTTTGAGCTGAGAGGGATGCTATGTATATCATAACTAGCAGGGGTACTTCATCGCCAAAGGGGACAATGAGGCAATGTTTGTTGTAAGGTTCAGTCTGTGAGTTTGACACCAATCATTTGTCTCTGTCCGCCCCTTCTATAATATGTTACCATCATTGAGGGAATATATATGAGTGCATCCAATTAACAGTCATCTGCAAACGTGGTAAACCACAGGCCATCTACCATTACTTGCACTTCTGGGAAGTAGTTTCCACATATTTGAGGGCCCATATTTGGGGTATTCCATTGGTAAGTGGCTAATGGGAGGGTGCAGACCCTGACTTTGAGAGTATGTGTTCTGTTGGTGAGTCATTTGGCTATCCAGCTAGTACTGCATGGATTAATTCTCAGATGAGGTATTTTTACTATGAGACATGAATGGGGGATATTGTCAAAGCCTTGAATAACTGAACATAGGTGGTATGTCCGATTATCTGTCATCCAGGTCTTCGGAGTCAGAATTAAAGAAGTCCTCAAGGTTCAATAGGCAAGATATATCCTTGAAAAGCACAACATGGGTTGACTCAAGTGTGTTGAAGGTCACCTATGTCTCTGTGGATAAGGTCCATGTTGTTTCTGGACACAATTGTGTGAATATGGATAAGTTTGATCATACTATGTGTATAGGTAAGTGTATCATTGGTACAGATATTCATTTGGAAGCTAATGATAGTATGTATGATAATGACACTGCCGATATATGTGTTGGAAATGTACTTTGTGGCTCGAAGACAATTGTAGAATCTATTGGGATTCTGGATAATAATAAGTCACGTTTATTTGACAACAATGAAAATGATGGTGATTGTTCACATGTGTGGGGAGACATTAATTATGATGAAAGTAATGAAATGCAGCATGACGTAAAGGATGAAGTGGATTTCATAGATTTGATGGATATGAGCATACATGAATATACAAATAACATCATATTAGTTGATGGGAAGAGACATGGTGCACAAGGAATGGTATCAAATTATATATGTATTGAGGAAGATCTTGTAGGACAAACACTTGGTGTTGACAATGAAAGTACGGATATGAACGTGAATTTTTACATTAATTTAGATCCAGATGTATATTGTGAAGTAGGGAATGTTTATGAAAATACATCTAATTTAAATCATAATAAAATCACAGATACAGCTAGTACTATGTACGCGGTTTTGAGTCACCCTACTATTACAGAGAACGAAGTGGGTGACTTTAAATTATATAATTATTCAAAGATTAGTATGACTGAAAAACAGGTGAATCTATTTTCAAAAGGGTTTAATTTTGTTCCTTGTAGGAAAGGGGAATTGGTTAAATCAATTATGGAGTTAAAAATGTTTACTCGTAAATTAAATTTAAGAGCTTGGTTTAACACATGTCCTGATGATGAAAATCTTTATAGACAAAAAGACAGGGCATTAAAAAGGGCGAGTGCATTCAATCCACCAATGAATGACCAAATAGCTATTTTCGAAAGACTAAGTGAGAATGATATGAGGAAATTTTACAGGACTTACAAAAATTTAATGCATCATAATATGTCCAAAGAGGAATATGAGATATTTAATAGTATAAGGAATGAGTCAAACATTAGGATTATGAAACCCGATAAGGGTAATGGGGTGGTTATTACTAGTACACAGGATTATATTTCCTATATGATCGGCATGTTGCAAGGAGACTCTTACGAGGAAGTAAGTCTTAATGAAATTAACATAGCGTATGCCAAAATAGACTTAACTATTAAAAACATGTTACAGAAAGGAGAGATAACAGAAGATGAATATAATTACATGAATAATGAATATCCAGTAATTAGTGGGATATTTGGCATACCTAAAATTCACAAAGGCTTGGATAACTTGCAATTTCGTCCTATAGTCGATGGTAAGAGAAATAAGACGTGTTTTGTTAGTAAGTTTTTAGACCACCACCTCAAGAAATGTTTGACTAATTTTCCTTATATAAGTAAAGATTCTTGGGATTTTTTGGCAAAAATTAAGGAGGTGAAAATGAATGAGGGTGACTCATTCATTACAGTTGATGTATGCAATTTGTTTACTACAATTCCACAGGACATTGGCCTTATTTGGCTGGAGGAGCAACTATATGAAACAAAGTTATTTGATCAGGAACAGATAAATATGATGGTAAACCTGATGGAAATAGTATTAATGAATAATTATATACATTATGAGGGCAACTATTATCAGCAGATAAATGGAGGGCAATGGGGCATCTTGTGCCCCATTTAACTTGATTATGACTTACTGGGAAGTTAACTACATCTTTAAAACTGAATACTTTGAACATATTAAACTATATACAAGATACCTTGACGACATATTTATTGTATGGGATGAGAGAAAGGATTTGTTGGAATCATTTATTGGGTACATTAACAATACGGTGAGGTTTCTGAAGTTTACCCATGAAATTAGTGAGAAAGAAATAACATATTTGGATGTGAAGTTAACCTATGATAAGAAGTGCGGTAAACTAACATCTAATATTCATAGGAAATCAACTTTTTCTAATGCTTATTTGCATTATACCAGCTGGCACCCTGACCATCAGAAAAAAGCCATTGTCAAAGGGCAGATGGTCAGGGCTGCCAGAATGGTTAGTAATAATGATGATTTTTTGGAAGAACTAAAGTTTATGTCCAATATGTTTCAGAATAGAGGATATCCTGAACAATTATGTGCTAAAATATCAAACGAGGTGTCTTACAAGAGAAGAGTAGGATTTTATCAGGCTATATTAACATCAACAGGTCTTGATTTGATTAACACTAATCCTAACTGTGAAGAAGATAACATGAGTGGTATTCCCTTATATATATCAGTATACAATGATAGTTTTCTGATTATTAGGGATATTATTCTGAGGAATTGGGATATAATTAGTAAGGATAAAAAAGTAGGACACTTGTTTAAGGGCGACGTAAAATTTGTGTATAAGAAGGATGCATCATTTAAAAATTGTTTTGAGAGATGTGATGGTTCCAAAAATATAACTACATGTAGACAGATAGGAAATTTTAAGTGTGGACGATGTGCTATATGTTCATACATTTATTGTACTGGTGAAAATATTGTTGTCAATAGGTATAGTATTAATTTAAAGGGACATTTTAATTGCTATTCATCCAACGTGGTATACCTTGCTTTGTGCCAGGATTGTGACTCATTTTATGTCGGTAAGACTTCCCGACATTTTAAGGATAGAGTAAGAGAGCATTTATCTGATATTAGAAATCTTAAAATAACTAATGCACTTGCCAGGCATATAATGGGAAACGCCGGACACAAATTTAAGTTTTGCATTATACAGAATGTTATTTTTGATGTACAAGGCAGGGTTATTCCTTTAGATTTGGATATATGTGAATTAAAGTGGCAGTTGGTGTTAGATGCATGCAACATCCCAGGACTCAATGAGTGTTGTACTATAAAGCCCTTTTTGAAAAGTATTATGGTTAAAGGCAGGTAAATTGTGTGAATATAATGAGCTTATAATATACACACAGTTTGCAGCCATGGAAGTACTATTTTAGAGAAATTGACTTTGCACACAATATGCACAAATAACATATATGGTTGTTTATATATACATTATTTATTTATATATGGATTTATACATATATCCTCAATACATATAAAAATATTTAAAAACATATATAATTTTATCTATTCATGTCTTAGTGTCCTAGATTATTGTATTTACAATCAATTACACATATATTGATACACTTGTACCATGGTTGGTGTGTGTATATATACATATAATAATTTTTGCATATATATATATATATATCCACAATTTTTTGCGTATACATTTTTGCAATTTTACATACATATATATATATATATATGAATCTTATATTTATATATTAGTTTTATATATTATATATACAGATGTATATTTATGACCAAATTTACGTTCATGCTGATATTATAAGTGTTTTAAAATATTTTAGTATAATGTCACCTTATCATAATTTTAGATATACATATATATTCTTATTTAGGGTATTATGAAATGTGATTTACATTATTTTTGGTTCATCTGTACAGTTTATAATATATTGTAGTATTGCATTTATTATATGTATAAGTTATAGGATCAGTTTTTTAGCATTTTGTATTAATATTATTCATTTTATACGCACACAAGGTATACTGTGTGTTTAAAGGTTCAAATGGAATAATTATTTTATTGAGCAATTTTAGTTAATTGATGTAATTAGTGGGAGGGTGAATGATATTTAAAGAATGAGATGTTTTATGTTTGTTATCTGATGAAGTTCGTCATTGAACGAAACCTGGGTCATCTGTGGTTCTTCAATAAAGTAGTTTTGGATTGTCGTTCTATCGTTTTTTGTGCTTAGTGGATGGGCGTGAGCAGTTGTAGCTGAAGACTGTTGGTGTATACTCCTGGTGTACTTGGACCTCCTTGTTACCTTGCTTACAAGGTCCATGATGATCCCTTCCCTAGCCTTGCAGATAAGGCTTGCTAGGCTTATGTGTCAATAAGTGCAGTTCTTCATGTTACCAGATTAATGTGCATTGCATATGACACAAAATTTGATATTACTTTCTGTAGTGTAGGTGATATATGCGTAGAAAAAGTACTGAGACATTAGGGTTGCAGTGCCTGGGGGGGGGGGGGGCAACACACGGCTGTATTGTAAATATGTGACATAGTGTGAGATAAGGCCTTCATTTTTTTTTATATTTTCACATGTAATGTCATGTTATACACAAGAAATTGACAATAAACAGCAGTAATAGTTAATAATATGCAATTTTCCATTGCACAATGGTTAGCAAAGTGTATACACATGCGAGATACACATGTTTGCACACTCTTTAGAAGTGCTCAAACGTAAGCCGTATTGCTAAAGTCTGAATGTTGGTCTTGAGTCTATAAAAAACACCTACTTCTAAACTGACTTAGTGGCAGCAGGTCGTAATGTACTGATATGTTCCTTTCTGGTGCCAGAATGTACTGGGTTCTAATCCTTTTCTGTCTCCCTCTCTCTCTCTCTCTCTCTCTCTCTTTTTTTTTTTTTTTTTTGTGTCCAGTGTTTGTGCACTCAGCTCCTTAGCAAAAACAGGAGAAATGGATAAAAATGACTGTCAGGTTTGACTGTGTTTATCTGGTATGTGTGAAGCGCAGCAGTGCACAAACAGGCCCACCCAGGAAGCAGACAGGACCCAGAAAGCCAAAAATAGAAACTGGATGCATTCCATTAATACTATCGGGCATCTCACAAACCCGCTAAGTGACATTGTTCTGTGGTTAACAGCGAGACCTTAAGAATGAATAGTAAGATAAGGAATGTCATGTAACTAATCCTGTGGCAGCAGGTATAAGTTTAGGGCTGGAGTATAGATGGTCCTGGGCACTACTATACGGTGTGCAGCCTTTGTTTTACTGTTGCAACACTGCAGTTTATAGCAATGAATTGCAACATAGACAAGTGTTTTTTTCAACCTTCTTGTGGCAACAGGTGTAAGTATAGGACTGTCATACACATGGTCCTGCTGTTAAATATGGGTATTCCATACACTTTTAGTGTTGTTCCACTTCTGATTATAGTCACTCTCACTTATAACACTTCACATAGTACAGTTGATATTAATTATATGTAGGAGGGCTGAGAATCTAGTATTGTGTCAGTCATTTATTTATTTGTCTATGTATTATCCATTTATTATCAAATGTATGACTGTGGTTATACTGCGTACTATATTCCTGCAAGTATATTTCTGTTCTCTGGACTGCCATGGCCTTCACATTTGTCATGCACACATACACAACTGCCTGTACCTCAAATAACCTTGAAATTGCATTGCTTGCTGCTGTTGTACACCACTTAGCATCACACAAACATGTTGCTCAGCAGTGCACACCCCCAAGCACTGTTTTGTGTTATGGTAAGCGGTGCACAACATTTTCAGTGTTCACACTCCCAGTAAATGCAATAACAGGAATTGGCAGGAAACAATCCGTCTCCAATGGTCTTGATCTGTGGTAGACATGGTAGGTGTTCCTGGAGAGGGTGTGACTTTTAGGGCACAGAGATGGGATGTCCAGGAGTGTAAGATTTTTATTGTACTTCTAGTGAAACACCACAGTGTCAGGCTGCTGCTTGAGGACTATTTAGGCTCCCAGTATAAATCAGAAGCTTGGGATAGTTTGGCCCGGGCTCTATCCAGTGCCACTGGTATTTTGCCCACTGGTGACCAATGTAGGCACCAATCTAGTGACCTACATTGGAGGAAGAGTGATACCCTCGATGCTTAGATCAGGGAATATAGGACTGCGGCCATCCCACAGATGTGTAAGTATCAACTACAGAGACTACTTGTAGGGCTTAAAAGCTGAATATAGACAAGACTGGTATTCATAATGGTATTCTGTTCTGTTTCTTCCACAGCTGGAAAGGGAGGCTAATGTTAGGACCCATGGTGCTAGATTGGTGAGGATAAGGGAGGCATGGGGTATGTATGCAGCAGAAGAGTGGTGTTATTACAGAATTAAAAGTTAAAGATAGCTTGTTTGGTATTTTATATAGTTGTGCCATACTGAGCATGCACATATCAACTGCCAAAGCAAGTGTGCACGTATAAGTCTGTTGCACAAACGAAGAGTACAATATTAGAATTTAATCGGAAGTTGTGGGTTCAAATACCACACTTCCCAATTAGACAATACTATTAATTCTTCAATTATATGTAACTTAAAGGTTTAAAGTAAAATCTCTGTACCAGTGGTACACATGGCCTGATGTAAACTATAATTTGCATAAGTGGAACACACTTATGTGCAATACTTGCATATGTAAAGGAGTACTCGCTGCAATCTGTAGTATTGTGTGCATCTGTTAGGAGATTGTAGTGTTAAAAGTAATAGTTATCTGTTAGGGGGTGATAGTGTTAAGATTAAAGGTTAAGATAATAGTGTCGAATAATTCTATTAATCCGTTGTATGTTAAATATGAAGGTAAAGGTTAAGATAATAGTGTCAAATAATTCTATTAATCCATTGCATGTTGCATATGAAGGCACTAATATTTTCCCTTTTTTTCTCTCACCCCAACACTTATCTCTTTCTCTTATTTATTGTTGTTGTTTTACATTATTATGCTTTATCAAAATGTGTCCATGTCATCCATGTGTACCACATCATGAAAGGCTCCACAGCACAGCGGGGTAGGCCTGCCCCACAGGATCCACCTATCCCCACTCCACCAGCCCCAGCACCATTCCACAGCACATTTGGGAGCCAACTTGGCAGCACCACCTCTGCTGTCCCTGCACTACCTGCTGGTGGAGTGGGGATAGGTGGATCCTGTGGGGCAGGCCTACCCCGCTGTGCTGTGGAGCCTTTCATGATGTTGTACACATGGATGACATGGACACATTTTGATAAAGCATAATAATGTAAAACAACAGGTTCTTCTTCCCCAAAGGATAGTCCAGTGGTTCCCACAGGGAGCAGTGGCAGAAGTGGTGAGTTGATCACCTGAGCTGAACTGCCAAGGATGGTGTGTAGGGTTGTGCACAGCACTGTTGGTGTAAGCCTACTCTGGATGAAGGGGATAATCTCCATCATTTTACGTAGGACCAGGAGGAGGAGAATGAGACATTGAGCTCTCCAGCCAGTGGTGGAGTGTGGTGACAGTGATGACAGTCCTGTGGGTGAGAACTCAATTCTCACTGTCACCCAGCTTGATGAGAATGGGTCCTGGATGTCCCCACTCTCAACCCATCCCTGATGTCCACTGAACTATTTTGTATATCACCGCCCCTGTGTCTTGTCTTGTTTGTCTTGTGTGTCTGCAAATACTTCCTGCCCTATCCAGCTTACCAGACACAGACATACCTAAAGCCCTTCCCCAACATTCCTCTCTCTCTCTCTCTCTCCCTCAAAAAAAAAAAAAAAAAAAAAATGGCACTGCTCCCAGAAAAAAAAAAAAAAATCTTCTTATACATAGCTCTCCATATTGCACACGTGTCTTCTTGGCACACTTGATTTAGTCCGAATTGGCTATACAACATAATTATGTTGTGGTCACCCATCTCTCTGGAAATGACAGTCAAAATGCAGCTTATATTTTGCATATATTATCAGTTTTTACTGTTGATGACATGGATAGCTATGGTTCTTTCCTACCTCCATTCTACACTTTCCTATATTGCTTTGCATTTGTTCTTCCCCCTGCTTGCTCCCCATTTCCCCACCGTCCTGTCTTCCCCATTTCTTTTCTTTAATGCATTATTGGATGATGGTGTGCATTGAACACCAATGCGCAGCAACAGTTATATAAAACTACTTAAAAGTGTTAGATTCAGTTGTATTCAAACCTAGTACCATCTGTCCCCAAAAAGGAATGTATCACTGCATTAATTGCATTAACACGTGCTGCCACAGAGGCAGTTAAGTAACAGGTGTATTCCACAGACACAAAACTAACTGTCAGACTTTACCAACCCCATTTCCCCACTGTCCTATCATCCCCATTTCATTTCTTTAATGCATTCTTGTGCAATGGTGCGTATTGCGCACCAACGTATACCAACAGTAATACTAAAGTAGTTAAATGTTGATGTACAACTAATATAACATGCAAACAGCATGTTTTCAATCAGCATCCCCCTTACTACTCTAGTTTTTTTAAACTTTATTACAAAAAAGTGTGTTTTTGATAAAACATACTTTCGCATAATTATATTAGCTGATTTACATTTCGGTAAAATGTAAATTTGCTAATATACTGTAGATTTGTATAAAAAAGGGGATCTATAGGGTCTGATGTTGATAGGTAAGAGGTAAAATCACTGCTGAGTGGTTCACTGAACAGCTGAGAGCTGTTAAGAACAGCTCTGCTAGATAGCAGTTGCTTCTAAGGAAAAATATGTCTATTGGCACTTTTGCGTCTATAACCTCCAAGAGTTACCCCCTCCGCATGGCAGTATGAAATAGTACAATCCGCACAAACAAGAGCAAAGCAGCTAATACAAAGAAACCAATGAAAAAGCTCAAACTGAGCCCTGAACCACAGAAATAGCCCAAATTGGCCCTGCACCAAGGAAATAGCTCAAACTGAGCCCTGAACCAGTAACCTTCAATTAGATATTGTTACTGTACACTCCTGCCATAAGGGTACGGGGGGGGGGTTCCTCCAAAAGAAGATGTCCTGATTTTTAGTGTTCAGTCCTCAATCAGAGCTAGTTTCAGCTGGTGGTTTGAATCCAATCTATACAACGGCCAACAGACGTACAGCAGAACAATATAATTAAAGCAAAACACTGTTTTTTCTTAAATTAAATAGATAACATAGTAAAAAGCAGCACAGTTTTTTCTTAAATTAAATATAGCAACAGAATAAAACAGCAGAACAGATCTTTTCTTAAATAAGTAAAAGCAGCAGTTGGTATGATATACAGTCAAGTGCAGCAAATGCAGTAGTAAAACTGAAACCTAGCATGAGTTATCAGCTATAAAGTGTCATCTGACACATTCCAAATCAGAGCTCAAATGTGGTGCTTGTATTAATTGCTGTGTTCTCTAGTCTGTGTACTTAGGTAAGTAGGGGTTCTGTTCTCATTGCAGTCAACTGGGGGTTGTCTCTGTGAGCTGCTGCTTGACATTACAGACAGCATTTTACACCAGCATGTGAGACGGTGTTATCAACTCCTCAATCTATAAAGTGTTATTTGACACATGCCAAGTTGGACTTGAGCTGTGGTGCTTCAGTTAAGTACTGTGTTCTGTAGTCTGGGTACTTAGGTAGGGGTTTTGTTTTCACTGCAGTCAACTGTGTGTGTGTGTGTGTGTGTGTGTGTGTGTGTGTGTGTGTGTGTGTGTGTGTGTGTGAGCTGTTGCTTCACATTACAGAAACTATTTTACACCAGCATGTGGAACACTGTCATCTTCTTCTCAACAGACACTTCTGATGTCATCAGCTGTATCACATTTTTGGATATGCTGTACTCCCACCAGGGCAAGGTCAGAGACTGACCTAAGGGCCAGGCAGAAGTCACATTATCCTATACATATACCATAGCCTGAATTGTCGAGAAATACAGTTCAAACAGTGAAAGGGCTAAACACAGATCCCTGGGGTTTGCCACTGAATGACAGCTATACTGGTACACATTGAGTCAACAAATTTCACATGATGTGTCCTGTTAGTGAGCCAATTGGTTACCCATCAACTATTGCAAGGCTTATCCCCAGCTTGGGTGTTTTCTCATGATACCTGCATGTATGATTGTGCCAAAACCCTAAGCCAGCTAAGAATAGGCAGTATGCACTGTCTTACCTTCATCCAGGCCTATACACATGGAACATGTGTGATTGTGTCAAAACCCTAGGCCAGCTAAGAATAGGTAGTATGCACTGTCTTACCTTCATCCAGGCCTATCACATGGAATCCATGTGCTGTGACAACATCATTACTCACGTATACATTACTCTGCAAATGTCCTGTGTTCCCATACAAGGGTGTACATCAATATGCAGCCACCTGAGTTGGGGGGACAGCACATGATGCATGCATGTATAGGGACATCCTGTCTCTCCTTAACTGTGTGGTAGACCAACATGTCATTATGGCCCTCTTATATATCTATACTAGTAATATCCCAGGTGTGTGCAACTGATCTGCATGAGTTGTTACTGCTATATCAGGCCCATTGCATCTGATAGATGTCATCCAAGAGGTCATTGAGGGCAAGCATGATGGCAACAGTATCATCTTGTGGAACATGGACAGGTCAAGGCAGTTGACACAAATCCACACTAAAGTATATGTGACCATGAACAGCTACATCACCAAATGGATAGACCAGTGTGTCACATACATGGTATTCAATCAACAATGTCATATGTGGCCATGAACAGCTATATCAGCAGGTGGGTAGACCAGTGTATCACATACGTGGTATTCAATCAACACTGTCATATGTGACCACGAACAGCTATATCACCAAGTGGATTGACCAGTGTATCACATACGTGGTATTCAATCAACACTGTCATATGTGACCATGAACATCTATATCACCAAATGGGTAGACCAGTGTATCACATACGTGGTATTCAGTCAACACTGTCATATGTGACCATGAACAGCTGTATCACCAAGTGGGTAGACTAGTGTATCACATACATGGTATTTAGTCAACAATGTCATATGTGGCCATGAACAACTATATCACCAAGTGGGTAGACCAGTGTATCACATATGTGGAATTCAATCAACACTGTTATATGTGGCCATGAACAGCTACATCATCAAATGGATAAACCAGTGAATCACATACATGGCATCTCACTATGGTGAAATGTGTGACGTGACATATGTATCAAATCCAGTGATCAGGTCGGTACATCAGGATGCCTGCTAGGTCCTTTCCTGTCCACTAGATAAGTGATGGACATCACAGATGATATACACATGCTGTGTCCAAACACCTGCCTGAAGGACTACAGCTTGTGGGAAATCAGCGACTCCAATTGTGATAGTATAATACAGACAGTATCAACACATACCAGAGACTGCTGCCACAGCCATGACAACACCTGCATTGACAAGATAAATGGAGGGATTTGCTGAATCAGAAAACAGACACACCACCCAAGTATAATCTGGATATCACACCCTATAATCAGACCGGTAGTTATGTGTCCTGTGTCCTGGGTTAGAGGGTAAGTGATACATCCACCAGCATGGCTCACAGTACTAACTACTCTCTTGAATGTAACACAAGCACTGGGTATGTGAAGGACATGCACATCAGACACCAAGTGACATAATGTTTCCCAGCTTTCATCACACCAATAACTGTGTACAATGCACCCTTCTTCACGTACCTCCCAGCACATCATCCAGTGGTGTGTATCTGAAGTGTATCACCTTTGTCACAGTGAGCTGTCATACAGCTTATTGGCCATACCTAAGTATTCTTTCTAGGAAATATGCATGGCTGTCTGAAGGTGTGGAATACCAATAGGTTCATAGGTGTTTACTAGGCTAATGACCATAAGGGCCTTTTTAAGCCTAGCAATGTATTCCAAATCTCTGACAAGTTCTGATAGCCTTGATGAGTGTAAGCAGAGGCTTGGGAGACGAAACATTTACAAGCAGGGGGCCTGGGAGAGGAACCATTTACAAGCAGGGGTCTGAGAGGTGAGCCATGTACAGCTTTCCTGTGTCCATTAGAGACACAGGTGCTAAATCAGGGATGAATTTCTTGTACCTCATCCAACTGTCCAAGTTGCAATTGAATTGGGTTAGGGAGGATCTCTGCTTTAAACAAATGGGAAGCCTGTTCCATGGATGGGTTAGTCTCTGGGATACATAGGTGTCTCTCCAGCCAGTACTATTTATATCACAGTCAAGTTTTTAGAATGGCTAATTATGGTGCTGTTTGCTTTGTGGATATGCAGGAGGTCCATTAGAGTGGGGTTAGGCAATGTTCTGCATACCAGGCAAAGATGTTCCCTCAAAAGCCTGTAGAAGATAGAGTGCAGGGATAGGGCCTTGAGGCAGTCTACATATATGTTTTATGCACATCCTGTATTCTTTTAATGAGGAACCTCTGTGGATGTTCCAATTGTAGGACATACCTGTTTAGGTACATACCAAAGGGGTATTGTACTCAGTGGTAGGTCTGATGAATGCCAACTACAGTGGAGCAATGACTTCTTTGGACTTAGATGCCATGATATTGTTTATAAGTTGCGCAACATATAACCATTTCCTCACTACTGTAGACATGTGATGGTCAAAGTCTAGATAATTATCTATATGTGTCCCTACATCCCTGATTACCAGGTCAACGGTAGGGGGGGTGCTGTCAATATGATAGTTAACAGGGGTAAATTACTTTACAAAGGATACTATTATGCATTTTTTAGCATTTAGGTTTATTCCATGGCTTTGACACCAGTTGCTTGTCTGTGTCAGCCCTTCCTGGAGAACATTTGTGTCAGTGTGGGATTCAATGACAGCTTCTACTTTGCAATCATCTGCAAATTTAGTCAGCCAGGGACCAGTGACATTGGCCTTGACTTCTGAGAAGTAAATGTCAAAAAAGTAGCGGTCCAAGGACTGATCCCTGAGGGGCTGCACTTGTGACTGGCCTCTTTGTATTTTATTTATTTTACATTTGTTAACTGGGATAGTCCGACTGGGTGTGAGCCCATTTTCAGTGGAGGCCAGGGGAGAAAAGCTCCAGAAATACAATTTACATAGGTATTAATATATAAAAAAGTATAAAATACATTGTACATTGATGTGAAAAGAAAAATACAACTGAACAATTGGCATCTAGACAGAGCAATACCAATTATGAGAATAATCAATAGTACAATGAGAAATAGACATCATAAAAATGTTATTGATGAAGGCAAGAATTGTTTTCTATTATACAGATGATATTTAAGAGAAAATATTAACTTTGTATAAACAGAGAAAGAGGACAAAGGAGTTAAAGGAAGGGAATACATAAGAAATGAAACTATAGATTCACAGGTTAGATAAGACAATATATAAGGGAAGATTAACCAGGGTTGATACAGGAGCAGATCCATTTGCTATATAGATAGTCTTTTAGGTGTTTCTTAAATTGAGTTTTGTCTGTAATGCTTAAAATGTGTTGGCGAATGTTGCTCCACATTTGTGAAATGCAGTGGGGATACAGGGAGTCTCCAGCCTTGTTTTGGCTTTTGAAGACTTGCAGGGTTTTGTCAATAGAGCGGAGCTGGCAAGTAGCTGCATATGGTTGGAAAAGTTGTTGTAAGGCAGGGATTTATACTAAGTTTTGGGTAAAAATGAGTTGGGTATAGATCAGATGTTGGGGAAGTCCTAACCACTTTAATTGATGTAAGGAGGAACAATGGTGCAACCTGTGTTGGGAGTTAGTGGCATATTTGGCTATATTATTATAGCAAGATTCAAGTTTGGAAAGTTCAGTTTTGCTAAGTGTGGTAAAGATAGCAGAAGCATAGCACAGAGTAGATAGGAGGTGACTTCTGGAGATATCTAATCTGGCTTGGTTAGTTAGAAATGTCTTATTGCGGTAAAGAGAGCAAAGTCTGATATGTGTTTTTTTTGATGGATTGAGATATGTGAATATCAAATTTTAGTTTGTTATCAATAATAACACCTAGTAGACTAGTTTGAGAGGTGGCATTTATGTGTGTGCAGTTAGAGAAATATATATGGAAAGAGGTAATAGGTATGGATGATTTGGTGGGGAGAAAAAGCATAAGCTTGGTTTTGCTAGGGTTCAAAATAAGATTAGATTTGTTTAGCCAAGATTCAACTTGTAGAATGGATTGTGTGTGATTGTTGTAGAGGTGGACTCCCCAATTCTAACTTCCTGGGTCCTGTCTTTGAGCCAGTTGACTATCCACTGGATGACATATGAGTTTCTACCCAACCTCTTGAGTTTGTCAGCAGTGCCCAAGTGGAATATTGTGTGAAATTACTTGGCCATGTCAATGTAGGCAGTGTGTAACATTTTGTCGTCAACAATCTTTCTGGTGACCTTCTCAAAGTAGTCCAGCAGGTTGAGTAGGCATGACCCGTTATTGACAAAACCAAATTGGTTTGGGTCCAGTGTCTGGAGGTTTACTGTACCACTGTTGACCATTTCCATGTCAATTATTTCCATGGCTTTACATATAAGACTAGTGAGGCTTATGGTTCTGTAGTTTCAGAGTTTATAGATGGCCCACCTTTGTGCAGAAGGATGACTGTTGCTGTTCTTCTTTCATGAGGCACAAAGCCTGTTTGGAGGCTACAGTTCCACAGTGATTCCAGAGGGCCTGATAGATCATGTTTCATGCTAAAAAAAAGGCAAAACTAAGTATCCAATCCAA